>NW_022158704.1:210752-224877 GCF_000260195.1 Fusarium odoratissimum NRRL 54006 | reverse complement strand
TCATATCTTTTTCAGTAAAAGAAGGCATTCTGAATTGATTGGCGTTAGTTTGAAATTAATTGGAATTAAATTGGTAGAGTTGTGACTGTTTAAAGTATATATAAATTGGGTGGCTGGGTTAAAAGTGAGGTGGCCGGTCTGTGGGGGTGGCCAGTCTTTGGGTGACGGACGTTAGTCGACAATCCAGTCAAGTTAAGGTAGTGAATGGGAGGAGTGGAGGACCGTACAGTGATAAAGGGAAAGGCAGACTGTAGGAGGAAAATGAAATGGGAATAGTAATAGGCAGAAGAGGAGGGAAAGGAAAGAGAGTTTAGGTCAAGGTAAGGTTAGGTAAGTTTAATATTATTATTTTGCTCGACAGAGCCCAGTGAGTGAGTGAGTGAGTGACTGGAAAGGGAAGTGCTACAGTACCTATGAACTATCTCACCTCACCTACTTGGCCTGGGCTGGCTAGGAGGGATGGATGTACTAGCAAACAACCAACCGAAACTACCGCAATGGGGCGAATGAGAAGAGAGGACGAATAAGGTGTGAACGCAGATTACAGAAAGCTATTAGCTCTACCGGTAGTAGTAGGCCAAGTTAGTAGTAGGTACCTGCCAACGTGAGGTTGGGAGGTATATGGATCCGTACTAAACGTAAAAGCACATGTGTGTCAAATCAAACCTCACATCACATCAGGTAGTTGTGCAGCCAGGTACGTGCGCCAAAATATGAGGAAAGGTACTAGAAGTATCTTTTCTTCTCCCTAGGTCGGTTGGTACGATCCTTTTCTCTCCTCTTTGCTAACTTATTTCCCGTCTCAGCTGCTTTCGCGCGCTTTGTTTCCGCTAGATCCTCGTGGACCCTTGCACCGATCGACCACTCACAGAGGCTGGACAGGTATCTAGTCGTAGCTTGTCCCGAGAAAGTACCTAGAGGCTAAGGAATAAGAATTGAGTTTCGACAGCAATTGAAGCTACCTCATCACTTGAGAAACCAAGTGTGATAGTAACTACGTGACCATAGATCTCTCGTTTTCTTGCCAACCTGGGCAGGTATCGAGGAAATTCCCATGTCCAATCAAGCACGTGTCTGTCATATGCTACATACAGACCTACATACATCGCCTGATCAATTACATTACACTGCTACATAAGTCCTAGGCATTTTCATTCAATCTCCACTTGTTGGTTCTGCTTTCACTTCTCCATTATAAAAAGGTACCCAGCGTCCGGTACCGAACCATGCACGAAGCGAGTAAAACGTAAAACTCGACAGGCCACCCCCTGCTTCCGGTGCCTTTTTTGCTCTAGTGCCTTATCACGTGCGAGGAAACTATACGCGGTGACTCCAGCATTAAAGCGAACGAGGAAGGAGAGAAAATCGAAATCACAAGTCAGCCTCATCATTAACGTTCAAAGCATTTATCGAAGAGTTTTTTTTTGTGGTTCCCCCTGAGAAGATCCGAGATTGATGAGCTCAACAAGACTCCGTTCTAAGCAACACGCATACGCGACCCTGTCGTTGTTATTTACCCGCAGGTTATACCTTGGTACTAATCAGTTATCTTAAGTCCATACCATTGCACCAAATTACACATAGTCTCGAGCCCGAAACGGATATATGGGGACGGTAATAATGTTCGGCTGTGCGCTTCCTTATTCTCCTGCGGCCAACTTGGTAGCGGTAGCCCAGCGTAGTACGTACATTAGTATAGCTCTATAACAAATATACGAGCAGCTGCCCTGGTCGTGTTTCCTGAGCTCAATTGTCGTGGTTGGTTGGCTACATTACGTGCGATTTGGCTCCCTCCAATTCCATCCCGCCACCCTTCACCCTCACTCGATCCATCGAGAGTTCTCGCAGCACAACACTTTGTCACGACAAGATAAAAGCCAGCAACGCCAGCTGACACCGTCCAATGAATTTGGCACTGTAGTATATCGTCTCCACGCCCCCTTGATCCTGTGGCGCCGCGTCCCATGCTGACACGATAGTGTTTGTTAAGAAATACCTATCTAGACGGGAGTATCAACTAAGCTAAATGTTCTTATGTATTCATGCATACTACGTTGTACTTCCTTGTCGATATCGCATATACATATTGTTGCCTGTCCCGTGTGCGGCACATGTTCCTTAGTTGGTTGTGATCTCATCCTTCACAGTATTGATTATGTACATATTACTCTTAGTTAGTCCCTGGATATAACCTGGTTTTCATTATCATCGCCGATAGGCTTCGGAGACGGCCGAGATGGGAGGTGGGGAATTAGATATCCATTCGTCCAGTGACATGACCTCTCCACTAACATGCTCTGCCAAGCTACTACGAATATCAATCCGAAAGTTTCTTACCGACACGAGACTTCATTCTCACCAATCCCAACTCGGTATAATACCACGTATCGCTCAGCTTCAGCCTATGTATCATAGGCCTATCTGGCCGACTATCAGATCAGACCATGCCAGCAATCTTGTAGTCCAAGCACCATGATACAAACGAAACTCAATCAATGGAAAACGTTGCAAGTATAGCTTCAATAATATATAAACTACCTATATGATTATATGCAAATCTCGCAACAACTACATGTCGTTGTCCATCCTGGCCATCAAGGTTCCCCCTATTAACAAGCGTCTCTTGCTTCCCCTAGGCCTTCCATTTGCCCGTCGGGTTTCGTTATCCCCAGTTGTGGCCATCCAGGCTGGTCACCCCTATACAGTCCATTAAAAACGCCGCGCAATGTAAAGATTCTAAAAGCAAAACAGCCCAATGTTTCGTGTCGCTTTACAATAGCGCCATGAACTGCGCGCCACGCGCTGAATCAAAACAGAAGAAAATGAAGTCTCGTTAATGGCGTCAAAGTTGTTCTGGTGGTCAGAGCGTTTAGTACTTGGCCGAGTATCGTGCCACGCCTGGCGAGTAAGGCAGATCATAGGAGCTGGATTGAGCATAGGGATCCTCCGAAAAGACAGTCGCCCTTCGGTCTTCCTCTGGCAGCAGCTCCTTGACCTCCCAGTTGTTCATCCTTGTGCCAACTGAAAACTCAAGATCTTCCTTGGTGATCGAATCCCAGTACTGTTAAAATATTAATAACTAACCGCAGAGGTTCCGAATCATATTTGACATACCTTGTAAACCATCATAACGCCCAGCAAATTGCAAACTGTCGCGAGGAACAGGCCGTCAAGATAATGGCTGATAGCGATACAGATCTTCGAGCTGAAAGCGTAGAGAAGGACCTGACCAGCCACAAAAAAGAAGATACCAAACGCAATATCGCCGAGAGGCCATCGGTCCTGCAGTGTCCTAGTCACAAGCAGAATTTGCATGGCCACGTACACGAAAAGCTGGACGGCATTCAAGAGATAGAGAACAACGAACAGTCCAACGGTGTTGGTAGGTCCAAGTCCAGCCCAGCTCTTGAAAGTTGCGAGAGAAACGAGGAAGCTGATGGCGAAAGCAGCCAGAGAACTGATGCGCATCATCCATACTGACAGAGGTGTTCCATCTTCATACAGTTGGAATCCAACAAAGCCATTGATCAAAAGACATGTGATAACTGCACTGCTAAGTCCATTCTGCACACTGACAAAGTACGGATAAGGGTCGCTTCCCGGAGGTGCAACACCAGCGTCGATAATGAGAGACATAGCAGTGAGAAGCATATAGAGGTAGAAGAAGCTGAGAATCTCCTTGCGACCAACAGCGGTGAACTTGCTACGGACGTGGAGAATCATGATGACGGTCATAATGAGCGCAACAATGTGCATCACCGACGCAGCGCCTTCGAAAATGATGGTGTTGGCAAGTTCGATATTGCGTGCATAGCATTCTGGCTCAATACCGGTACGGCCGGTGGCTTGGAGTGTAGGTCCAACGGAAGCGCATAGTGGCAGAGGTGCCGTCTCACAGATCGAGGTGAAGTCGCCGAAGCCAGACATGATGGGCGAGTAGAGATCACTGCACGGTTGTTGTTGCAGGAATTACGTAGATCCAAAAGTGAGTGAGAGTGCGGGGAACGGTGAATCGAATATTGCGATAACGAGTGGCAGAGCGATTGTCGTCGAGAAGATCGTTTATGTCGTCGTATCGATGTCGTCGAGTCGTCCAAACCCCTCGGCGCGATAATTAGTCGCTGACCTAACCTTTCAATCGTCGTCGGGGTTCGAGGGCGAATATTAGGAGATATCCCCAACTACAAGGGGCTCAAACTTCGATCGGAATGCAATCACAACCCTTTACTGCGTAAAAAGGGGAGTGTTTCGCTTGGTCGGGTAGCAAATGTCTCGTCCTTGACCGTTGGCTCGTCGGCGCCCCCTTTCTTCGACCTAGCGGCTAAAGAACCAAACTTGAAAACGAGAGAAGAGACAAGAAAACCGGTCGGATCGAAAACACCAAGAACGAAACAGATGCGATGCGACGCGACGACTACGATGGTTTAATTCGGGGTATCGAAGCGAATGTGTTGCATGCCTCTGCTGCGCTTTAGGCTCAGGCGAGAGATGAGTGAAGGTCAGAAGAGACAAAGTGGAGCGAGCGGAGGATCTCGTTGCTGTGCCGTTGTTGTGGGAAAGTGGCAGAGGTGGGGAAGTAAGGCGTTAAAAGTGGCTGATGTGTTATATGATTGGTCCGTTTCTTGGCGTTGCTGTAGGGAGCGCATCGTGCCCTGTTTGCCAATGATATACCCCCTGGAAATGTGTAACAGAACCATGGTCAAGACCTATAATTTCAGAGGCAGAGGCAGAGGCAGAGGATGACCTTGGCTACATTATCAGATTAAAACCTTCTAATTGACAAGGTTTCAGCAATACTGCTTCCTGGAAAGTTTTCCATGTACTTCTGCCGAAGCTGGGTTTCCCGAGATATCACCACTTCTGTTTGGTGCATACCCTAGAGCAAAACCTATATACTGAATCATATTCTAGCCCCTAACAAGTCTGCGGCGGCATAGTTAGGTTATACGGTGTAGTCAGATTTAAAAAGACGAGACTCAATCGTCGGAGAGTTTATGTTGCTGCAGTTAAGTGGCTGGCTATCGCTTGATCCAATGACATGTTTTCAAAACCACTTCAGAAAAGCCAAAGTGTAAATTGTATGTCATGACAGGAGCACCTAACAATCGCATAAGTGCCAGCGAGTAAAACCATACTCGGGCACACCATAGTCCCACACCGTCGAGTCACATAGAACTTATAAGCGCACATGTTGTCTCACCATAATGCCACCGATGAACAGGTAGGTTCCAGGCACATCCACGACATCAGAAACATGATCCTGAGTAAAGTGCTCATGGTGTATTGCAAACTGTGGTGTATGAGCACGGGGTTGGCGCTTTTGGCAGAACCCTCTGTTGATTGTGATCTATTCTAAGAGTCATAACTGACGTCCTGCGCGTCCGTCTATATACAGGCGATGTTGACGCCGACGTCATGCACAGAAATCCGATGCTGGATGAACGCTGCGATATGATGAGCTTTCCGTTAAGAAGCCCGATACATCGTGAAACATGCTTCATTGCCAACCTATATGGCCTCGCAGCATTCATCGCTTTAAAAAAAAACAAGCCAAACTCCAAGCCAAATGCGACCGAAAGCCCTGATGTCCTGATCCATTTCCTTATGTAGTCCTATCCGGGAGACTGTTGAACCCTGGCCTATTTCTTTCCTTCCAAACGCCTATGCCATGCGATGCTGTGATGCAAATCCGACCCCAAAAATCTAACTTCATAAAAACAAGGATGCAATGATCCGTGAACAAAAATGCGAATTATACTTCAGATGCCGAGTTGAAATGGCCTCAGAGCTGAGGCTTACGCCGTGTGGTGTGGTGAGATTCATGGACGATCGCAGGGTAACCCTGCCATCCCTAAGACGGGTAGTGTCCCTGAGCGAGTCCGTGAGGGGGGAGGTTCTGCGGGTGACTGCGGTTATAGACCATAAATTCTGGGACAATGCCAGTTCGCAGGTCGTTTCGTCGTCCCAGTGGCTGATAGTGCATCTGTGTCGGGGGAACAGGCACAGCGAGGTGATATTGCTCAAGTGAGGCCGAAGGTGGGGGACACAAAAGCGTATTAACATGGCGCACAGGTTTGTACGGACTAGGTCGCTGTTGCAGGAAGACACTCGGCGAGTTAGAAATGGGAGTGTGCACCATAGGAGTGTGAACAGCCGATGCTGGACCGTATGCCTCAGCTAGAGGCGATGAGTTGAAGGGACCCAGACGTCCAGGACTGTGCTGCTTGTTTGGTGTACCGAAGTTAACAGGTGCCTGAGTAGGAAAGCCAGCTTGCGCCATGGTGACACCCGTTGTTGCGGGAAGCGATTGCTTCTGTACCATAGCGGCGGGGCCTGATGGGTAGACTGTTGACATGGCTCGCATACCGGTCTGCAATGGAGGAAGTGAGACGTGAACAGGCTGGGCAACCTGCTGTGTAGGCTGAGGATACCCGTTGATATTGACATTGCCGTTGTTGAAGGGTGTCAATGTAGGCTGGGTTTGAGGCTGCATCTGGGGTTGTCCGGTCATGACAGTAAGATGAGGGACAGGCAGCCTCGCCGGCTCAATGATTCCATTGGATCGTGGGTTGACAGCTTGAACCATAGCGGCAGCTGGAGCTCGTCCAGGAGGAACAAGTCGCTTCGCGGGGTGTTCCATAATCTCTTCCTCGGGACTTCGCTTCCGTGAGACAGGGAACTGCAGGTTGGGCTTGGTAGCCAATGGAGAGACGGTGTTCGAGTGGTATGCAGACCAGTTCTGGGAGTGACTCGAGGTAGGTGAGTAGTTGGTCGTTGTAACAGCCGGAGTAGGGAGATTGGCGGTGGGCTGCATCATACCCGTCGGTGAAGCGACAGGTGAGTGAAGAGACTTATTTGTTGGTGAAGGAATATGAATCGGGGATGCTGGCAATCGCACAGCTCGCTCGTAGTACTCGTGGAAGCAGGAAAGCTTGTCCAACCAGCCCTCCCATTGTTCCTTTGTAGCAACCAAATTGTATCGCATGTTGCTCAGAAACTCCACCTCCATGACATGGATCTCCTGCACATTGAAGCATGACACTTCGGCCCAGGTCTTGTTCGTGTAGGTGTTATCATCCAAGACTGTGACAAGGTCAGTTGATGTCTGACACCCATGTTAACTCTTCACTTACATTTGTTCCCGAGCATGAGGGCCACAGTCAACAATCGATATTCACTGCCGGCACGACCCTTGATTTGAGGAGTTGACATCTTCAATCGGTAGATGAATAACAATGCCAATAGGATGACATTTTGGGTCACCTGTGTCGTCGACAAAACGCTGTACACCCACTTCCGAAATTGGTCGTAGGGTTTGGCGAGAGACGGTAACCGAGGGATGAGGGCATTGGGGCCTCTAACACGGATCGACTCGGCCTGCTTGAGTTCCTCAATAGATTCGAACCAGAACAAGCAAGTCATCTATTCCCGTTAGCAAATTTGAGAATTCCACGACATGTGTTTGAGATCGCATACCTGAGCAGCGAAATCGGCGAGGTTTCCACCTGAAGGACTGATGCACTTGGGGATTTGCAGGCTATGATAGACAAGCGACTCGGACTCGTCCTTGCTACCTGACGCAGTCGATGCAGGCGTTGAAGGCCTGACGGTCTGTCCCACGGCCTGCGACTCTGCTGAGATTGATCCATTTCGTTGTTGAGAGACTTGGGAAGTGGGATGTAAATCAAGCTGAGGTTGTGTCGATTGCTCATGTTGGTAGTAATGGTTATATGTGGTTTGTGGTTGCGGTTGTTGTTGCTGCTGCTGCTGCTGCTGCTGGTCTTGTTGCTGTGTGGGATATCTGTAGTATTGAGATGCTCTCGCATCGGTTACAGGAGCTGCAGGTCGGGCAGTTTGAGGCGCTGCAGCAGGATAGTTGTGAATAGCATGATTCTCCCATGAAGCCAGCTGGGGCTGAAAGACAGTGCTCATTTCGTCAGTCGGGGGAGTCCTAAGCCCGTTTCGCGATGACGGAGTGTTATCGAATCGAGAGTGCAGCTTTGGCAGTTGTATACTTGAAGGAAAGCTAGGTTCCCGGCTGCCTGAGCCGTGGGGAGGTGAAGGAGGAAAGTTCAAGGCCCCAAGCAATGTACCAGCCGACATGGAGACCTATGCGTTTCGCCTGCTTGCTGTTGGGCGAGGCAATAGGCGCAATCGCCAAATTCGAGGTTAACCCGGGGTTGGGTATGTCGTGAAAGCTTCACTCTCAAAGCAAGCCCCACTGCGTCACTGCCTGTTGACCTATTGTGCCGGCAAAAGAACAATTGACTTTGCCCCGCCGAAGCTTTCATTCGCTTTATATTGAGAGCCCGGAGATAAAATCGGCGAATGAGTGTGTCGAGAATAATGTGGTCTATAGATACTCTAGGAGGGCCAATGCCATGTTCGACTGGCACAGACTGGCAATGTACTCGCAGTAGACCGGCTCAAAGCGAAGCAATTCGGCGGAGATCGTTCGTTTCCTGGATGGCAGAGTGATTGTTCGTTTATGAGATCGGACGGCGAGGACAAAGCTACTTGGAAGATAGCTAGTATAAGCTTGCTGCGGCTGGAGAGCAGTTGTATTCGTTTTGAAGATGGATGTTGAGGTTGAGTATGGTCTTGGAGGAGGACTCCCAGGTTGGGAAGTTTGGATAGGTAGGTAGCTAGGAAGGAAAAGAAGAGAGAGGAAATAGGAACAGGAACAGGAAAAGGAAAGAAGAAAAAGAAGCAACAACGGAATGGGCTCAGTCAGTCCATGGCTGGTGGTTGTGTGCATGTATGTACAGACAGTCCTGTAAGGTAGTTGACTTCCATTCACTTGGATTAGACTTGGTAGTCTCGTCGTTCGCCAAGCAAGTGTGGTTCTCTCTCCTAGACGCAGCCCAGTATAGTATAGTGCACTTAGCGCAGAGTACCTACTGTACCTAGCGCAGGGAGTAGAAAGTAGGGGTGTCCGTCCCCAGTTCAAACCCAGACCCAGCCAGCCCAGGGCAGTCCCAGTAAGGTGGAGCCCCTGCTCTCCCACTGATAGCCCCATTAAAGTACTTGATCTCACCACTGGACCGACTAAGGTTTAGAAGTACCATCCTTGGAGGTGATGCCCTGGATCAGACTCAGACTCAATGGGGTCATGGGCTGCCGTTCCGTTGACCGAGAGTAAGTACATTTGTATGTACTCTTTCGGTCATTCACTCTCACTCACTCACTCATTCACTCATTCATATTCTCAGACCTCAGACTCAGACAAGACATTGCACACGCACACGCGCCCGGCCGTCCCTAGGCCAGGTTGCGCTCCGTGTCCTGTGGTACTAGCCGGGCATGTATGGCTATACTTGTTGGTTCTCAGACAAACCCATACAAAGCCCGGTACCATCGACATGACAATCCTGTGTCGGCCATGTCGCGAGCCTCTGCTAGACCTGCTACTACGGACTAGACCAGGGCCATCGTGGCGCTCTCCAGCTGACACCGCACCCAGCGACAACCCCGGTATCCGTGAGGTGAGGTGAGGTGCTTTGCCTTGTGTTAGCTGCTATTATTACGGCTGCCACACGCCCCCATGGCCCAAAAGCCACACGCCCCTCACTCGCCGCTAAAACTCTCAAGTTTCCTCCACTCCTCTTCAAGCTCTATTGGACCCAAGTCCGCTAGATAGCGGAGTCCTGGGTGCTGGAACCTACCATTCATCAACTGCATTCTAAGCCCCCAGCTCAATTGTTAATGGAGCATCAAATTCGTTCAAAGTCGCCCCTGGAACGCCCTAGGGGTCGCCCGGTCGGTGCCGTGCTCGACGCTGTGGGCGGGCCTGACGGGGGCCTTGTAAGCGGCGGCGGGACCTTGCTCAAGGGATACTTGCGGTATTGGTTTTGATATTGAGATGGGGATTGAATGGAAATGGAAATGATGAGAATGAGACTTGTAGCGAAACCTGCTCAGCCAGGAGGGACATCAACAAAGGCGGCTGATGAGTGCGTCGTTCCTGAAAGCCTTGTGAGATTGACCTGCACACCTTTATGCACATGTTGGATTCCTTCCAACCCATCCCATGAAGCCTGGGGCTTGTATCCGTATGCGAGATCCTTGATATGAAAAGATGGAGGTTTCGACAAACACAACCATTGTGGAGTGTCTTCCGAATCATCAATGAAAGTTCATTGGGCACACGTCGATTTAGGACTGGTACAAAGCTTCTCATCCATCGGCCCTGTACGGATACAGTAAGTTACAGTGCTGTTGTTCTATGTACTGTAATAATTTGTGTGGTGGACAGTCATATCGACCTGAGTTCAACTCAGCATTTCCCTCTTATTCATTGTGTTGCATGCTCGCTTGTCCGACAAGTCCTGAGCCATCCAAACAGATGGTGTGTCGGAACCTTCACTTATTTGTACTTACCCAACCCGCAACAGTGGTGCAACTCCATCTTTGAAATGCTGCTTGCCTCATGAGTTGTCCGTCAATCATGAGCTTGAACCCATGAGGAGCCATGAGCCATGCCACCGCGCTTACTCCACTGCTATTCCCTGCTTGACCTTTTCAGGAACGTGAATGCGTGAGTGTAGGCCGCGTGTAAATAATCACCGGGTTCCCTGCCCCATTCATTGATGATACCGCTCTGTTCTCATTCACTGCTATGTTGTGTTATGCTGTGCAGCTCGTGCAGTGATCACCTTTGGCTTTGGTTAGTTTGGGGTCGGCTAGCCGTGTTTTTAATATATTGAGGCGGCAACCATCGTTAGATTGCTAGACAAGTTCAGTCATGGTTCAGGAGAAGAAACGCACCAGAACTTCCGGCACGGCATGGCTGAGAAAGGAACGAAAATGGTCCCAGCTTAAGCCCGAGGGCAAGAGCAATAGCAATGAATCAAACAAAGTTGTCATGTACCCCCACAACAAGGGACAAGTCCATTCCCTTCCAAATGGGATCAACACCCATTCGTTGAGAGGCGCCGCAAATCTGTGCCGCTCGTCGAACTATTAACGGCTAAAGTAATTTTCTGCATCTTTGTCACTCAACATGCGAGCGCGAGCACCGTACTTTAGATATGAGCCTTTTGCTTCATCCCTGAGTCCTCATGACTTTCTGAGACACTGCAATGAGCATATTGGGATTACGGGTGTACTTGTTCTTTGGTGGTGTAGCGTTCGTAATACTCTGTATTGTATACGGACGCAGTTGGTGGGCCTGCTGAGCCAGCGTCCCTTCGGCAGGCATATTAGCTCTCCCGGATCCTTGGTATGGCGCCGAGTCGTTTTCTACAGTGCTGGACTGAAATTCTTTCCAAGTGGAACAAGGATATTGAATCCGTCTTATCGACCATTGAATGAAATACGTAGTAGCACGTAGTTAGAAGCCACCGTCTGGCCCCATCCGATAACCTGGCATTGAACGGTGGGAATCCCTGCCGTTGCGGGCATTTCACCCTCGCCTTGAGGTGCTGGACAGCGCCATGAACGGAGCCCAGCCCGTCATCACACTTCCAACAAAGAGACTAGGGACGATGATCCAAAAACTCAACCGGGGCAACCCAGAAGTGACCAGTTAATTGTTGACGGCACCGAATCTGCATCTCGCAAACCTCGAGCTGTGTCAGCCAGCCCAAGACAATACCGGCACGTCCGCGCGCCAAGTAGTTGAGTTAACTTGTAGCACTAATAATCGACACATGGTCCGGTGTCGGTTTGGATGCTCTCTGACAAAGCCCTTGTCAACTTGTTGCAAGCATGTCTGTCTGTTCTCAGATCGTCCTTTCCATTGAAGGGCGCCTGATTTTGCCGAGACCTAAATGCAGTATGTACAGAGGTGACAGAAAAAGTCGTCGTCCATGCCCTGTGGTGCAAGAGGCTTATTGCCGTTAGGAAGTAAGTCAATTGTGCACAAGCCTGTCACTGCATTCCGTTGGCTGCAACCTTGCTTGGCCAAAAACAACTGGCGTGCCCAACAGGCGCCAAAGAGACATGGACAAACCTTGGTAGCGGGCTGCGAGAATCAAAATTGGCGTGTCTAATTTCGTACAAGGAGGTATGTAAGAAGACGGTTCAGTAGCCAGCTTGATTGATTGCTGCGTACCGGGTACATGCATATAGACGTAAGTAGCCTTGTTGTGTAATTCGTGATGGAGCCGAGGATTTTTCTGCTTGTGTTGTGGCCAAGACTCTTGCGATGTTGTCTTATAATCTTGCCAGTCAAAAGAATGCAAAATCGATTGATATTTTCAGAGGAATCTTTTGATATGACATCGGCCAGGCTGGCAATGGATCATCATGCAGGTCATTCGTCAACACTATGATGGCGTTCACCATCGTATTCTCGACCCTAAGTACGGGCCCTTCCCAATTGTGAATATATGCAAGTCCAGGCCACTTACTCGCAGTAGAGGAAGTTCCCATACACACATCGCCAATGAGAGCCCCAGTGGCAAGGGAATGAGTGACATGTCTCGTCTCTCTTTACTTTTTTCTTAGTAGCCGAAAGCTCAAGATGCTATCTCCGACAGCTCGGACAAGATGTGCAGTGCATACAAACCTGTAACGCATAAATCATTTGTAGCGAGACCGGCTTACCTGATCAGCGATAGCTGGCGAAATCGAGTACGTACGCATGTGGGCTTGGTACAAAAAGTTGGTTGTATCCCGACGCGTGCCTGCGGTCGCCTCGTATGAAGAGCAAAACCATGCCGCCGCAGCCTACTTTTCTCGTATGTACGTGGGCGCAAAGCTCGCGAAGAGGATGGTGAAGTGGGTGCTGTGATGACCACTTGAGTACATGCGGATAATCAATCTAGAAAATGAACGAATCAGTACGGTACAGAAGCCAGCCAACCATAGTGAGTCACTTATGACAGGGAAACTAACCTTGGAGATTACCCTTGCTTTCCAATTTTCTCACTTTGGCGCACAGTAGCAGTAGGGACTTCGGCGCAGGGATGATTGGTTGGATGTTTGAAGGAGTGAATCAATCCATGTAATGGATACATACATCATGAGACAGAGACAGGCAGACAACCAAGCGGATGTATGTCAGATTTTCAAAATGTAAGATCATTTAGTTGGAGGACGATGAATTCAAGCATGGAACAAGCCCGTTCCATGGATCACATTACCAAGTTTGTCCATCTTCTGTTGGCAGGAGGCAGGCAGGTACATACCTACCTAGGGCCTAGATGGTAGGTAAGGTACTCGTATGCAGTAGCAGTTGCCCCATTGTCTTTAAACTTCCTAGGGGGAAAGAAGACACGGGACCGCCAAGCCAAGCAACTATCAGAGAAGGGAGTTAGGATGGATATCGATAGAGAAAAATTTGGTCGATCACTTCTGGAGGTTGTAACAGAATTTGATACACAATGCACCCAAGAATGTGAGGCAGCATCAACATTTTTAGCAATCGGTGTAAGAAGGAACGGCGCCTGCGATGTGTCTCTCGTATTGATTGATATTGGACTTTTCAGCATGCGTCAACACTACTAAGTAAGGTAAGGTACCTAAGGATCGGCATTGACTTCATGGAAGACTGATGGATGAGGAAGGAAAGCAGACTTTATTACTACCTTCCCTGAAAATGGAAAGTGGGAGGAACGGTACTTCTTTCAACCTGACAGTGCTATGATTGGCTAGAGCATCTGCAATTGTAATACCTGACGGCCCTCGGGATTCAAGAATAAACCGGCACCATTTGCATTGCATTATTGCCTGGCAGTCATCAACAAATATTTACTATTATATATTGGAAAGAAGCTAACAATGATATTACTCTGGCCGATGCCTTTCTAAATTGCTAAGAGAGAAAAAAGAAGAAAAAACTCTCGGAGTTTGCCCAGATCATCAGTCGTAAATCCACCATTATACTGTACCTCAACTCTTCTGATCAACGCACCCCTTGGCAGGGAAGGAGGCATCGAAAACCAAGACACCGGCGCTTTCCCACTTGTGTCATTGGCTTCCGTCTAACCTCACCACCATTGGATCCCTAGCAGCAGCAGCTGTTTCTTGACTGAGAAGCCCTGTCGCTTGTCACTTGTGCACCAGTCAGCCGCCATTCTCATCCCCTCAACACTATCAAAAACGACCCACCATGACCATCTCATGCCCACCATGGCCTGTAACGTCCGTCACCCAAAGACTGGCCACCCCCACAGACCGG
>NW_022158704.1:2805-208983 GCF_000260195.1 Fusarium odoratissimum NRRL 54006 | reverse complement strand
AATTAAATTGGTAGAGTTGTGACTGTTTAAAGTATATATAAATTGGGTGGCTGGGTTAAAAGTGAGGTGGCCGGTCTGTGGGGGTGGCCAGTCTTTGGGTGACGGACGTTACTGGAGGCATTACAAACGGTGTTGGAGACGATACCCAGTTCCCGTCTCATCATTTCTCAGCCCAAGGTACTACTGTGCAGTACAGTAGATACCTCCCTGTGATGTGAGTACTTGCATCAGCAGCCACGATGCGAATAACCCATTCAATCTTCATCCGTACACGCATACATCTCGCTCAGCTTGATATATCACTGAGCCACAAGAAATACTTTCAGGCTCGAATTGATTTTGAACATAGAAACCAATCAGACGCTTTGACCATATCGACCTTTGGAAAGCTTGCAGCGTCTGTGGCAAACACACAAAACGCATTGCCAACCAACAATCGCAGATACAGTGGAGTCATGAACTGGCTTGGGCTTGGTCCATTTTGCTTTGTTACTCTGCATTGTGATATTACTTGACTCTGCTTCGCCATGAAGCTTGACTGAAAACACAACTGCGGCTCTCGCTCCCGGGTGTCGACATTATGCCACTTTTGGCTGAGCCGCTGCTCCATCCTCCGCTGCACCCGCCCTCAACACTGCATTGTTGACCAGAGGCCCTGATGACATATGTTCGGTTCCAGTCTTGCTCCTGGTATTGGAGGGGTGGGGTTGAAGAGTGCATGGCCCTTTATCCAACTGTAACCAAACTTGAGTTGATGAGCCCAGCATCTTTCGGAGACAGGCACATTTTGATATACGCCAAAGACTCATGTGCTCCGCCATCATTAACGATGCACTTGACGAGGCAACCGATATGTACATTCAAGGCTTGCCATCTGCTGAGCTGCACAAGGTGATCTAACCAACACAAAGGATCATGCTCCGAGACAAAAGACAAAGGGCTGTGCCAAATAATCACACTGACACATCTGCCGCCCAATCATGGCCGAACTTCACTGTTGGCTGACTCTGAGAGTCTCCAACAGCCTCCGCGCCTTTTTAGCTTCTGAACTCGATCAGCCTATTCCCGCACGGCCGCCTACTCACCGTCAAGCATCAGATTGGGGCGCCGTCTTGTTTGTCGATATTCATAGTTCAGCGCCATCCAAGACTGCCTTTCTTTTTGTGAGAGACGTCTTTGAAACTACGAATCCCTAGCTCGACAGCGCCGGCCCAGGCGCCATCTTGACACTTCCATTATTGAAAAGCCTGCCTATCCCTGCGAATTCGAAATGAATGGCAACGCTGCGTGACACCCCTAACCCAAGGATTTTCAGAGACAAGATGCCTCAAACCGCAGCACTTGTTTAGGCATATGAATCCGTCCGACTACGGCTACGGAATTCGCCCCGGACATGTGTCCACACGTCTACAGCATTGAATCACACCATGGCCGCGAATACGGCACTCCAACTTGTCGGCCCCCGACAATTGATAACACCCGCAGGTCACACACGTAGCGGTCGGTGATCCGTAAATGTAAACGAGGCCAAGATTGAATACGCAATATTGATGTACCCCAGCATCGCACCTCGCCAGTGCCTTATCATCAATTTTTTCGAGATCACGCACAGACAGGTCGTTTCATCGTGCCTGGTTGGTAGTGTCAGTCTCACGCTGGGCTCTTATTGGCTCGGTGTCTCTCTAACTTCACGAATACAGCTTCATGCGTACCGTAGGCTTGGTGATATGTGCTTAATTCTCGCCTACCACCACAACCAACCACCAGGCCTCAAATGAGAGTCATCAGCTACACGCCTGTGGCCTGGTAGTCTGGCTGGTCTGGTCCCGCCATCTTTATCACAACCTACCACATCGGCGATGATCCATTACATTGATAGATGATGATAACGAGACGGTTAGCAGATCGAAGCCACTTGAGGAAAATTGCAACAGCATTATGTGCAAGAGCACATCTTACAGCGCAACCTTGAGGTCGGCTCGGCAAATACTGGTCAAGATACAGAGTACTTGCCTTGAATTAACAGACAAGGCGGCACTGAAGGTTTCCGACACCTCCCCTACATGGAGCTATAAAGTCAACATCCTGACGAAAGATGATGCTCTGCAGCTCTATCCATGAATCAGGTGGCTCACAATCCACAATAACAAGGTCTCAGTTGGCCCTGGTTCGCCATGAGCAAAGGCGACTCCAGCATCATGCTCCGTAGTGCAACTTTTGCGTTCGGCGTGGAGAGACAAATCGTATCCACTAACTTATTACAGATTTGCCTTCATTAGCAAGCCACTCACTTGGTTCCTCAAAACCTGTTGTTCCGACGTTCTCCTTGTCACTCCACGCCCCTCAACATGTACGGTTCTAATTGTTTGATTCCAGCGTGAGGAATTTATGATGCAGGGGTGCCCAGACCCGTTTGAAATCCCACGCTTACATCCCCAATCACTAATTACTGTCCCTACTGTATGCACGACCTACAGTCTACGTACAACTTCGGCGAGGGCTTTTGTAGAGATGAGGTTGTCAGGGGTCTGCCATCCCCTGCTTCGCTATTGATTAACTTTGACCTCTTGTTGGTTCAACATGACTCTTGTTCGGCTGGGACACATGCTTTCTCCTCACCATCTTGGCGTTGTTCCTCTCAGCCCTCAGGCGATGATCAATTGGTATCTCTGCAACAAAGGGTAAGCCGGCAACATCACTTTGGCCGTGGCGTAAGGTGAAGCCCGACGGTGATCTTTACTCCAAGTTGCTCATCATTGGACTTTCGGAGCAGTCCAGGCCATGCCACGACATATCATAGTTTGGGCGAGAGCTCAGCCTCAATCGTCGATGGCACCAGCGACCGTTTCGTAGGAGTTGTTGCGCGCCTTTCAACAATTGGGCACCTATACATAGTATGTATAGCTGATACCCTCTGTGTCGACGTTGAGTTTCGGTACCACCTAGCCAGATGGTGGCATCATCATCGCAGAAGGGGCATGGTGGTGTTCATCTCTATTATCTTGGTTGGTATCCCTAGCATGATCCAGGCTGACCTGAAACTTTGGTCAAGAGACTCGACTTTCCAGGACTTTCTTCACTGCTGCGTGCCTCACAACAGTGTCTGTAGAATTCGTAAGGCAAGAAAACTGACGAGTTACAATGGTTGTACGGCTTAAAAATATACGGTGGTCTCAGTTCGAATGGTCATGATGAAAGACTGTCGTTGGCACGCCTGTTAAAACCACAGGGTAGGCGACGATGATAGGACATCCCTGTATATCTGGGTTTCTGACCCATCCGGACGGGCCAACTACTAAACCGAACTTTGGTCGTCATGATGCCCCTCAATCCTGGATTTCGCAGGTGAGTTTCACGCTCACGTTCTGTTTAAGGCGGAGGGGACAGTTGAACAAAATGTGGAGGGTAGTTGTATATTTTGTTCACCTATAGCCGAAGCACCGTGCTCCAAATTAGACGCACTAACATGGTCAACTAATGTGAGGAGGAGCGTCCAAAGGCAACTTCAGTCAACATCTTGGCCGGTTATTTGTTTCCTTCAAAAGAGAGGAGAGAAACCGACCAAGGGGAATAGAGGAGTGGAAAAGACAAGATCCGAGGGGTCCTGGTTCGAGTAGGGGGTCCAGGATCTAAAACCACAAGAGGGAGAGGGAACAAGAGGCCTATCAGTAGCAGCCATTGGCCTCCAATCGGTCCATGCAAGCACTTTACGCGCGGCGCGTTCGGCCGGCGTTAGTCGAGACGGGGAGACTGACGCCATGACCCGAGCCAATTCTTTCCCCTCCCTCGCATTGGCTTGTCTTGCTTTTGCCTTGCTCTGTCCGTATTCTACTCAAGGATGTTTCTGTTCTGTTTTGGTTCGTAGGAGTCATCTGATCTGATCTGATCTTTCACTGAAAATCACGCCCCCTTGTCCACGGTGTTCTGTGGCGGCGTCAGCATTTGCTTCGCTTTGTTTGCGGGGCTCATATTCGCTTGAGCCTCGTGTAGTCAATTCTTGAGCGGAGTCGGAGACTGGCTGAGCTGAGCTGAGCTGAGTTGAGCCGAACCGTACTGGACAGGGCTCAGCCGTGGCTGCGGCCGTGGTCAGGGCTGCGGCGGATGCGGATTTTCCCTTTGTTGTTGTCTCGTGTGTCAGTTTCAAGAGCAAGAGGCGTATGCAGTACACGACTCGCAGTATTGGCATGTGTCCATTTCAAGGCCTCCCACCTTTAGGCTTACTGATTGGGCAAACTGCCGCTCGTTTCATTGGGCTTGTTCCCGCAAACTGCATATTCAAGACTGGAACTTCCGTAGCCAGCGCTACCACTTCATGAACACATGCTCTCACAGACCCTGCAACTGATGCTATATCGTTTCGTTGTCTGCTTGCCTTCTCCATTCGTCTCAAAGCTCTCCCCGGCTTCGAATTGACACTTCTGTGCGCATATTGTCCTAGAGTAAGCCAAGTGGCGTACGAAGGTTGATGATGGGTGTGTTGAGGCCTGGAAAGTTCGAAACCTCGATAAGAGCCATCTTATACCCGCCGGTAATATACTCCAGATCAAAAAAGACTGAGAACGATCCATCCACGAAATCTGCGTGGATCTGTGAATTGCCAGGATATCACGACCTGGGTCCTGAGCTTTCATCAAGAAACCCTTAGAGGTCATCCGGCGAATCGTGCATCGCTGGGATTTCAGGGCTAGTTGCTTTTGACCGATGCTGCAATGAGTGGCGCCGTCAGACTTCAGGATACTCTTATGTCTGTGAGAACATTTGAGACATAAGCATATTTACAACGAGAATGGCTCATGACTTGAATGGTGTTCAGGCCGTAGGCGATGTCTACATGAAGATACATCATCAAACCTGATGGTGCAAGACCATCCACTCTGGCTTCAATACCACTCAAGCCAACTGATACCTTTAGACTTCTGACAGCGATCAGAGTAACTCAAACTGGAACAATATTGTATTGAATTGGCGGTAATTGGTCTTGTGTATGTATGTACTATGCTGGATTGCGTACCATGAGAATCCGGAATGACATAACCTTCAACAGAATGGTTTCCGTTGATATCATGCGTGGTGTTGACAAGTAACTAGCGTTGGTGGTAAGACCATTCTCTCGCCAACCCCCTAGGCTGAACCTGTGTTGCTAACAGCAGTGTGAAACCGAGCTGGATTAATACAAGAGAAGGACATGGAAAGAGAGGCATGCTGGAATCCAAGATCATCTGGCATAGACCGATGGTGAAGTGGGATACGTAATGTTGTGGACTGACCTACCCGTCAACGAAACTTGATGATGACAGTGAATGAGTCAACACAATGAAAAGAAAACAAGAATAAATTCAGTCTACTTGAGTATATGCGAAGGAAAATCCCGTCGTGACAACAGAAACTTAAAGTCAACCGCCATGTTAAACCTTTATTGAGGACGTTTTCTCTGAGTTAACACCAAGGCTCGGGACTGCTCATCCGCTGAGCCCATTCATGGCTCGTAAGAAGCATTTAATGGCCGCATACTTACAAGGACAAAGTGGAAGATTGATGAGATGGATGGGTTGTGGACGGACTGCCACAACATTCGTGGTGGTTACAACTTCATGCCCACAGTCCAAGTGGGCATTACAGCACACACCTACACCAGATAATGACAATGTGTGGAATAGAGATAATCTAAGAATATGTCATCATATACATGTTCTCTAGTTTGTCCGCAAGAAGTGATGCTATTGTTCATTGTCTCATCGTCGATGTACGATTTGTATGAGGTCTGGATCGAACTTTTCATATCGACAACCTGGAAGGAGAGTAATTCGGTACTGACCCACTGTTTCTTGTGCGTTTGGGAAGAGATAATCGTCATTTCGATTCTTTTCATCCGGTTTGATAAGGCGTTTCATGAGTCCTTATCCTCACGTTGATGAAAGGTATGGTGAATATAGACTTTATCGAACCGCAAGACCTGATTTTAGCCATAGTATATGGAGGGTATCTCGAATTGATAAATCTTGTGGCACCAGAGACTGTTTATAACTTTACTGGCTAGACATCCGAATGGTCAAGTTTAAACACAACGAGTTATACCCTTCAAGTACATGTGTGGAACTCGCAAAAGGCTTAAGGTGCATTTAAACGACCTCATGTAAAAACATCGAGGAATGAAGTCGGCCCGTTATAGTGAGAATATGAGTATTAGGCTCATTAAGAATATCTTTATCATGCCCGTTGATGTGGTGCTCATCCATATCGCTGCTTCACTGAGGGCCAATATGCACAGGAGCTTCGCCTCAAATCTGCCAATGAAGTCACCACGTGTATGTTTAGACAGTCAAAACGTCTATGTTCTCGAATGAGGAGATTGTCGTAAGGTGACAAGGATGTGTCTGTCAAAGGTTCAATATGAAGACGCCCTATAAGCCCATAAGGCGGATGCTGATACAATCAAAGTCCTTGACGTGGGCCATATCGATATTTGAAACACACCAGGAAGATTTTGCCCGACTCCAATAACAATCTAGATGCTGATACCTGGCAATGCATTAAATGCTTCACTTATTCGACTCGTCTCAGGTGAGAGTTGGCCATGATATTGCAGGGCAATCCGCACATTGAACACGGTTACGAGCACGCTCTATCTATAACAATATATGAGAGACAAAGCAACCGGGCGACACTTGCACATTCGAACGCCTTATGTAGGAACCCGTGTAAATGTTTTATGTTAGCCCTGCAGGTGCAGCCTCACAAAGACATCTCACCCAAAGTGCAAATTGATAAGACATGAATATGCTTGAGTAAGACGAGAGAGATACTGCCAACTCATCAAAAATCTGCACTTTACCGCTCAGTCTCAGTCTCACGAATAAAATATCGCCCAGTTAATTATCAGCCAGCAAATGACAAGACTGGATGAATGTCACAGAGGCGTGGGTGAGTGGTCGGATCCGCGGCATTGGGGGACCCCTTGTAGTGTGACGTCGTGTGCATAAACAGGGGGTGTTGACGATGCAGACGCAGTGAAGAAGACTATATCGTATTTGGGGGGACTAATAGGATCAAATCCTCAAATCCTGCTTCGCCTCGTTGAGGGACGGCAGATGGAAAAGCTACATGCGTGTTATATTGCTCAAGAGGCTTATACTCTTGGTCTGGACCTGATTGATTCTCTCGTATCAATTCATTTATTCATTCATCAATATCTCCCCGCATGTTTATCCCTCAAGAGATCGACATATCGTCTAAGCCACTGACCTGTAACTTATCGGTCTGGGGTATTTCACTCATAAATCGACAGTGTCTCCCTCGAATGATCTCCATTCCCCCAAGAGCAATTGTCAATTCCTTCATCGTGATAGCCCCATCGTGTTTCCGCCTTCTTGTACGTCATAACCTACCTAGTACTCTTCAACAAGGACATCCCTGTTAGGTCTTTATAAGCACCAGAAGCACAGTAAAAAATACCAGAGTCTTCCAAGTGCTTAGAAGACAAATTTCAGTTAGTTTCTTGCTGAGTCGTGGGTCCTGCTTCAGGTACAATCCTTACAGAAACCCCATCTGGCGCGACTGAGGGCTGACTCTGACTCTCTAACGTTAGAACACTGGTCCTTGTCCAACAGAAAATTTGCTTCAGATCACCAAGTAACAACAAATAAAACCCAATCGGGCACAAATCTACCGTTGGAGTTGTGCCCTTACCGAGACTTATATAACACTTGAAACTTCAATCAAGTGAGACGTACATACATACGCACACGCATACATACAGATACAGATCACTACCGACACTAGCACTAGCGAGTCTTGGCCCATCATGCAGAACTCTCCTCGCTCTGGATCCTTTGAACGTCGCAGTTCTGTCCATGATAGAATGCCAAGCCCATCTCCCATCCGATCGCCATTGTCCAGGAGCCGTACCCCTTCACCCTCTCGTGGTCGATCACAAGCACCTCGTGGGAGACCTTCATCTCGCATGGTATCGCGCTCTAAATCACGAGCAAGACTCTCGTCTCGATCAAGCTCACGGTCACCATCCCGGCGCTCCAAGCGCAGCGACAACCATCGTCACCATGGGCTCTTCAAGACTACGGCTGGCCTTCTAGCCGGTATTGGTGTCGCTGCTGTTGTAGCCCATAAGGTCTGGCCCAAGGGTGTTCTGTACGGTGATCATGAAGACTGGGAGCGTTCTTCCAAGCATCACCGCTCAGACCGCACTCATCACCGTCGTCGGCGCTCACTTGAAAATGGCGAGCGTGTGGTCGAGCGAACAACTCGACGTCGTGGCGATGCTGTCTACTACGAAGAAGTTGATCGCAGGCGACCTCAGAACTTTGAGCGTATGCCACGGCCTGAGTATGAGAGGATGAGGCAGCCTGCTGAGCGATTGCCATATCCTGCTGATGATCACTATGTTCAGGCCCAACCAGTCTATGCTGAGCGGAGGAGGACCGTCGTTCAGCCTGCTCCTATGCACCCTGAGTGGTGACATAGCCTGACAATGGAATGCGTTTTCATATATTTATTTATTCTGCTGTCATTTATGTCTATTGGGTGGTTTGGATGGAATTGCATTGTACTGCAACGGAGTTGGTTGAGTGTTTATTTGACAATTCTTACGACTTGTATGCTACATGAGACAATGATACGGCGTTCAGATACACAGGGGACTGGTTTATAAGTATATATTTTCAAAATATGTTCTATAATATGCGTAATTCTGAGACTGTGCTATGCAATCGCGCATAGGAGACTCCCCAAAAACCAAGCTTGCCGACCTATATGCGTATGTATCATGATCCTTCCAAGTCAATTCGCGTTTAGAATATACGGCATAACCCACTCAGAGTTCTGCCCTCGTTAAATGCTTGATGCTGGCGAGGACGGCGGTGAACTGTTGGGTAGACTCCCTGTTGTCTCCCTTGGCGCTGTTCTCTCCACAGCATCCTGCCAGCCCTTGCCGGCGGTACGTCTCACAAAGACCGTGTTGAGGGTGTCTCCAAAGTACCTCTCACGACGTGTATTCCTCCTCTCGCCCCCTTCCATAGCTGAATATGCACTGCGTGTCGTGCGCATCCTCTTCCGCTTGCCCCCCTCGCTTAGGAGGTTACTCAACTTAAGCCGCTCTTGCATCAGCGTGTTGTCAAACTCCACGATCCCGCGTACCCATGGCGCCACGTCTAGGACGATGAGTTTTGTGGTCCTGTCAAACACTGATGGGTCAAGATAACTGGCCGCTGATATCTTCTCATTTATGGCAATAGGATCGAATGCATACGCAAGGTCCATGCGGCTCAGCGGCGCGGTTTGAGGCTCAAATGAGTGGCCAAGGGACTCAACCACTCGCTTCTCTGTGAGTGGTTCGAGGAGAGTCTTGGGAGTATTGAGTGTGGGTGAAGCATGCATAAGGCTTTGCCTTGCTAGGGACCTGAGAGACAAGGAGAGGTTGACACTGGGTGAGGACGGCATCACCTTGGGGTCTGCCTCAAGAAGACGACTTCCGATGATGAAATCGTCTCGCATCTTGATTGGCATTTCAGGCAGTTCCGGATCGATCATCACCTGAAATCTGATCCCCAAAGTGCCGCTTGTCAAGAGATCTGCATCGCTCATTGAGGTGCAGAACTCATCAAAGGCCGCAAGTGCCTCGAGCCTCTGGCTTCGTTGCGATATATGTTGAGAGACACCATCGGCCCATGACGGCAAATCCAGTGTAGTGTCCCACTCGCCCATGTCTAATGCCCACGAGTCCCACGCCTGTTTCATTGCCTCCTCTTCTGACTCCAATGGATCAGGGCAGGTAGCGATCAGGTCACGACCAATCCAGCCCATGCCCTTGCAATAAGTGTCCTCACTCAGCACTCGTACTACATCGCCGTTTTCGTCTAGGTCGGTCCCTTTGGGCCATCGCAGGCAGAACCAATCGAATCCTCCCTTGCGATCCCCGACCCCGATCTGGCACCAGTAGTTGAGTTCTGTTAGCGAGGACCTGAGGTCGTTATTTCTAGACTTGTACAAGGCCTCAACAGCTGTGCGTCGTAGAATGTGCCCTTCGTTAGCTGCGGCGAGAAGACAGAGGTCGACAGCAAGATCCATAGGTGGAGGTGCGAATCGGAAAATGCCATGGAGGTCAAGGCTCTGGAGAGGCACCAGGCTTTCGTCGTTACAGGTCATGATGAATGGTCGTTTCGATTGTGCCATCATTCCCATCAGTGTTGCCCAAAATTGCTTGTCTTCCTCGTATAAGACGTCAACTTCTTCCAGCAGAATTAATGACTGCTTCTGGCTCTTAGCCGAGCTGGCTTTTGTTGTTTCGGGCAACTTCTCCTCGACGGGTTTCTTGGCTGGTGGTTTGGAGACTCTTGACTTTTGGAAAAAAGCAGTCATCATGCCTTGCTTCCCTGACTTCAAATCCCGAGAAATCTCATCTTCCTCCGTGGTTCCAGAACCGGGATCTGCGCGGTGTTGCTGAACAAGGTGATTTCGTGTCATGTCGCCAACCTTCTCCAAGATATCCTTGCCATTTCGTCTACTTGCAGAGTTGATTTCGAAAATTTCGAATCCCAATTCTTTGGCTATTGCGTAAATCGTCGCCGACTTGCCACTCCCATGAGGACCACTGATAACCACGGCATTCGTCAGTCTTCCCTGCTCCTTTGCAGAGTCGCCATTTCGAACGACTGTCTTCAGCAATCCTGAGCCGGCAGGTGCCCAATCGTGCTCGTTTTCAGAGATCTCATCCATCTCGTTTGCTTCCTCTTCGCTATTGACAATAAAATCATCCAGCTCATCCTTCTTTCTCTTCTTTTTCGGTGCTGCTTTTGTTTTTGGCTTTCCTTTGGTTGCTGCATTATCGGTTGTTGTAGTTACAGACTGAACTTTCAGTGTTTGTAACCAGTCCCTCAGTAGGAGGGCCTCTTTTCCAGCCTGCAGGATCTCTGATGCTGCAGTTGGAGCGTACTTCTGCGTCCAGGCCAGAGACTCACACGTTGATCTATCATATGCAGAAAGGCTAGTCTCAAGCATTTCGTATAACCGGTTGACTGCGGGGTGTGTTCTTCTTGCAGAGACCTCGGATGTGTCGCCCATCATCACATCATCATTATCAGCGGTGCTCGCCAGCCGTAGGGTTCTGAGTTCTGACCGGACACGTTTTTGAAGTTTTCGTCCACTTTCAAAGTGCCGGTTAGGGGTTCGTAGTTCCTTAGGCGCGGGTTCAAAACTATCGTGATTCCTAGGCAGTGATTCTCGGATAGCAGCAATATCCATATTGGCACAGAACCTGTCCAGCACTGACTCGTCGGGGGTGATTGTGACAGTAGAACCTTTGGACTTTTTATCCATATGCTCCTCGGATGATAATAATGTCGAATTAAGTTCGAGGTCAAAACCACGAACATGAGCCATTCCCTTCGCTGGCCACAGAGGCTGCATAGCCCCGGGCACCTTAGTAACGCCAGTCTTGACGCCAAACCGTGGGGGTTGCTTGTTCACTAAAAATGGATTGCGAGGCTTTTTAGGAGACATTGGCGTGGACATAAATACGGTCTGTCGTGCCGAAGCTGAGTGCCCTTTGGAAGCAGATTGGCTTTCCGTTTTCGTGTTTTGCTTTGCCTTCCCAGTAAAAAATGGGTGTGTAGTCCTCGAGATATCCTCGATTTTGGTTATACAGTCCTCTTTCGCCTTCCTTCCTCGTCTCTTTGGTGGTGTTGGTGGGAACAATATCTTGCCTTCCAGGATCTGGGTTATCTTATCCCCCATATCCTTTCGGTTGGCATCGTCACGTCCATATTTCACGCACACCATGCGAGACGGAGGGCTCTTCGATTTGAGCTTTGGGGGTGATCCCAATGTCCCTGTCTTCGGGTTCCATTTCAGTACTTTGCCCTTGACATTGGGATCCGTATTGCTGGAAGTATTGGATTGCGAAGTGGTCTCGATGGGTTTTATAGGTGCGATATTCGTCGGTTCGGGTTCCGGTTTGGCAGAGACGGGCTCCGTAAGCTTGATTCCAAGACTCTGCTCAATAGTCGCGTTCGAGTTGCTTGGAGCTGCATCACCCTGGCGCTTTCGTCGTGGTCTCTTCGGTCCAGGCGCATCATGTGGGAGGGTCGCGTCGGCCTTTCGACGTCTTCTACCGTTTTGAGCTTCTGGCACGGGCTCAGCGTCTTCGTGAAGAGTTTCGCTGCTCAAAAATTTAGGCGATGGTTCTGCGCTGTTCGGAGGGTTGGCAACGTCGGCAGCAGGACCTTTAGTAAAGAAAGGATGGACTTTCTTCACCTCAGGTTCCCTCATGCCTTCCTGGGCCATCCTTTCGACCAAGACCGATCCCATTGATGCGTCAAAGGCTGCGAGAGTTTCGGTGTCAGCGTGCAAGGAGCTGGCGAATTCGATGTCCTAAGCACCTTTAAGCTTGCCGTTAAACCACCATTTCACGAATGTAACACCGCAATATGGATTCTTAGGATGAGAGAAGGAAACAAGATTTAGTGGAGTCTTATAGTGATAGAGAAAAGATTCCAATGCGAGGCGTGCCTTTGTCTTGATGCGAATGAACTGAAAGCGTTGCCCGTGGATATAGTTGAATAAAGAGCTTAGCCAGGGTACGCGTTAATGGAAATGGTAGAAACCACTGAACGCGTCGATTCGCGCTAGATACGTACCTTCGCTTCTACGTCAGGGATCATTTTTAGTGGCAGGCGTTTGAGACCCACTGATCCCGCCCCACCAACGGAATTTGTTTCGGCCCGCTCCAACTTTTTTTTTTGTGAAGCTTCACCTGTCGATCGCCAAAGAAAAAAGTGCAGGTCGAAAGTCTAGATACAACGAATTGTATCTCTTTCAGCCCACGGTATAACTCACCATTGCAGTGCCGTAGTCGCCATGGCTTCTGAGTATAGAATACACAAGCCATTTGTGCTGGCGACCCTCCCCCGACCCTTGGATCATACTGAAGGCCGCATCGTTGCGCGGGAGGTCTATGGTTTGCGCGATGGTCAGAAGAAGAGAAAGAGGACAGAACTGGTCGTTGGTGTAGATGGAGAAACTATTAGCATCTACGACGTATGTTTTATCACCAGACTTTGGGTAGGCTGTTGCTGACTTAACATAGATTCCGGCTTCGAGATTGATCACTTCTTATCCTATCCCTCCTCAAGAATCTTTTACCTGCGCTCCTTACTCCGTCAGAATTCGACGAGCTGGATCCAACGACGTTTCTCGATACACATATATATCTACTCGCGATTCTAGAGGCCAAAAGATCACTTTGTTTAGGGATGTTGTCCACCAGGATGGGAAGACTACCTCCACAACGACCGCCTCCCCCGTCCTCAAGACTTCAGCTGTTCGATACTTGACATGCTCTTCCAGTGTGTCGGAGACCTCTAGTACTGGCGATGTGATTGCAGTCTGCGAGAACGGAGAATTCATTTCACTTTCCTCCGAAACCCTTGCGATCCAGTGGACCTCGCCCTCGAAGCCCGCATTGCAGGATGCTATCGCTACCCAGATCGAAAGTTTCGAGGTGGACTACGTTACGTCGGGCACGCTCGCCGAGTTCAGCGAAGGGATCTTTAAGGATAAGCCTGAGATTTTCAGTGCGCTCCCTAAAACACCTGCTTCTGAGCCAGAGCTGGTTGCGTTCGTATCCAAGACTTTGAGCCAGAGCCAGGAGAGCCGTCACTTGGTTGTTCTCGCTGTCGCCGCAGGCACTTCAACAACCTCTGATATTCAGAAGCTGTCACCTCTCGAGATCGCTCCTATCGGTACTCCTTCACCTCGTGGCACTGATAAATCTACCTACCAAATTGATGTGCAGGCAGCTCTGCTCATGCAGCTACAACAAGGCGCTCTCAATATCTACGACCTTACCACTCCTGTCCCGAAGCTAAAGTCTGTGGTGCATATGGAGAACGCAGTTTCTTTCTCTCGTTTGTCTCGACCATTTGTTCTGTCATGCTCACTCGAGTCAATCAGTCTCTACAACCACCAGTATAGATCCATACATGCAAATGCACCCCTCGATCTCTCCGAGGTACTTGAGGAGGATGAGATGCCCCAGTCGTGCCAGTTGATTAGCTACCTGCGAAGTCAGGAGCTGGCTGTCGCCCTGGTTGACAACGTCCTGGTCTCAATCCAGATTGAGCCCCCAAAGAGCCACGGCAAGCGACGGAAACAGGGTCTTCTGATTGACTCTATTGGTCGTGGAACTGCCACTGAAATCCCAGCGAAGAAGGCCAAGACAGACAAGCTATCGGCAGACTTCTCTAAATATGTCCCTGGTTCGATGACTGAGCAGTATATGAATAAGCTTCGCAACGAGCTTGAAGTTGCAGATGGGCATCTTACAAAGGGTGACCTTGGTGAGTGGGAAGGTCTCCTACGGAAGCGATTTCGCGTGGGCCTTCGATCAACGAGCGAGAGCACTGATGCGAAGGAGAAGGAAGCCCAGGAACTCCCTGAATGGGAGTGGCACACAGGAGGCAACTCATACGCTGTTGTGGATCGACGTTGGGTACTCTACGCGATTGGGCGAGCATTTTCCATCTCTACAAGCGAGGCACCGGAATCACGACCTAAGCTGCAGCTCATTCTGCCCGACACGAACGTCACATCCTACCTGGTTGTTGCTGGGCACCTGACCCTCTCAAACTTGAAGGCTGCATTCAGAGAAGAATTGGATGTGGAAGCTCTCGACAGCAAAACTATTGTTGAGGACCTTCTGACAAGCTTGACCGATGCCGACCCATCCATGACGTTGGTGCTGAATTACCTTCAAGCGACTCAACTTGGCGAACTAGAGTTACTTCTGGCTATCCGAGCTTTGATGCTCAATCTTGACCTCATCCCTGATCCCAAGAAGCCAGCTAACAACAAGCTTTTGAAAGACGAGGCACATGACGGGGCTGAAAACTACGAGATGGACCTTGACGATCTTGAGCGAGACATTGCGATCACGGAGTACTACCTTGGAGATGATAGCAGCAGCCGTTCGCGGGGACTCACCTTAGCTTTCGCTAAGCTATGGCGGCTCCCAGCTATTACCACGGTCAAGGCCATCCGAGCTACGCTCAAAACGGATGAGATCTTGTCGCTAATCTACACCCTACGAGTGGAACTTGTCCGAGGTGCGTGGACATCGCTGTATATCGACCCAACCAGCTTTGACTCCGAGGGTAACGACCCGCCCCCGGACGGTGTGATCACTTTGATCTCGGACCTTCTCGGTCGGTGTATTGATGCCGTCGGCGCTGGAGGATGGTTGTTGAACGATGCCATCTCAAGCGATAAGTCTGAGACAGGCGATCTGTTGACAGCACTCAAGCTTGAGGTGACTGCGGCTCTCGAAGGTCTGGAGGAGGCTGTGTACCTCAATGGCATCGTTGGCGAGGCAGTCCGATTCGGCCTTGCATCTCAGAAGAGCGGCGCCGGCCGACAACCGTGGAACACAAACAACCCGGTCCCCATGAAGTTGGAGGGCCAGGAATCTCGAATGCTCCCGTTGGGCCTCAAGACGAAGCAACTGCCAACCAAGAGCAAGGTTGTGTCGGGCGGCGAAGTGGTGCAGCGAAGCACCCGAGAGACAGGCCAGCTGATCAGCCGCAAGGTGGAGGCATACTCACTTGAGAAGCTAGCAATCTAAAGCCATGGAGAAAAGAAGGTTTTCGAAGAAGGCAACCAGAAGAATGCGCTACGGAGGCTCTCACCTGGAAGCACTTTCCCGGTCTGCGACACCACATGGTATGCGGCTGAAAGTCGCAGTGTTCATTCTGACACCAACGGAGCTAGTCCTAGGGCTTGGCTTATGGCGGAGGGGTTCCAGGTTCGAAGAGTCTATTGGAGGAACATAGGCGAGCCTACGCCCAGGAACCGTGGTGAAGCATAAAGAGACGCGGGGCAGAGCTTAAAGCTAAGGAGATCGGCTACCCGCGGCGCACGTTGGAGCCATGAGGGGGGTGTTGATGGGTTAATTAGGATCACATGTTGATGAGATTTTGGGTTATCAGACAAAGATGTTTGTTTACAGCGATATTGTGAGGTCAGCATAGCAGAGTTCGGTGGCTGCATATGGCATCTCATCTACTGATGAAGTTGCAGAGAGATAGAGACAGGCATATCAAAAGAATGGATGGTTTAATCTCGGCGTCACGGACAGAAACGTGCAACCAAGCTCGACGGAACTTGCTTACTGCGTGACATGCAATGCAATAACTACTCGCTTGAGAAAAGGCAACCACATAATTCTGTTGCTAGTCGCGAATGTTTCAGAGACGTCGGGATATTGCGACGAACCACAGAGTACCTATGAACTGTTGTGGAACCTGAACATGTAGTGTAAGGACTGAGCAAGTATGGATTTAGAGGGAATCGGCCTTTCGTTAAGCCCTGCGCTGCGGTTACGTGCAGTTCATCATCCATTGGCTCTTTGGGACACGACGTGCTGATCTCTTACGGGAGTGAGTCACCGCGTATCATGGAGACCCGAAAGTACAGTACATTCGGATATCAAAGCCTCGGAAGTATGACTACCTATTGATCAGCGTCAGAGACTCTCAAATGGTTGCCTGTTTTTTTACCCAAGCACAGTACCAGTCTACCAGTGTTGGTCTTGACTTTACGAGCACAGCCTGGAAATGGGCCAAAGCTCATCGCGGAAGCACTGCCGACATGTAAGGGTTGTGTAGCTAATGCATGGAGCCGAACTACCAGATGATAGATAGAGGCTTGCACGGCTTGAAAGAAAGGCTGCGGGTAGCCGAGGACATGTTCAATAGGAGTGGGGTACATGAATCAAATCATGCAAACATTTATGCATTAGAGAAAAGAGGTAAGGAAAAAAAGATTTTTTAAACAGCATGAAAGCCCTGCATTGTAGATCGATTTCGGTTCATTCGGTTGGTGGAGATGATATGTGAGAATCCATTGATAGTGGGGAATTGCAGCAAAAGCGACGTTCTCACGAGGGCATAAACTAGAGGCGAATGAGGAGCGCATTGCGAAACTTAGTCATGTTCTAGAAGGAAAACGGATGACAAATGGAGAAAGCCGAGAGACTAGAGACTCCAAGCAGCTACAACGTAGTAATAAGCCAAGAGGCCGAGGCCGAGCACGAAGACGTGACTGATGATGATGTCGGCCTTTACCGATGATGTATCCATTATTCCCAACAGCAAGGGACTGGGTGAGAAAAGCAAGCCATGATCCTTGAGGCCGGAGGTACATGTTTAATTAAGGAAATTGGTGATGAAATGATAGACAGGAGTCGAGCAAGCTGAAACACTTGATCACCTCTTGTACACGAGGTAGTGGCATGTCCCTCTCCGGGTAAAGTCAAGGGACCCTGCGACCGTTTGTGTTCGTCCCTGGATGAGCAGTTCGTCATTTCGTCCTGGAGAGTTTCTCGATGCCGCTAAATTAGGTCTACGAGAATGCCCCACGTTGCGCCCTGTTGCCGAGCGGGTGGCGCAGTACAAGATCCAAGAGGCAAAATACGCCCGAAAACGGTTTTCTCTCGTAAAAAAAGACGGAGCCAATTGCTTGAGTGTCAGAGATCAAACTGAAACGAAGGTACACTCGAGAGGGTGGCCATAGATACAGCTGGCGATCTAATTCCAGCATCAAATTCCAGTCGCGAACCCTGCAGCGACAGAGATCTCCAGAGACCAGCCTTGCAAATGCACAAGCGATGATGTAAGGCTGTTAGCGTAGACAGCGGCTACCTACGTCACTAGACCCAGGACAAAGACCAGGGGGGGCATTCCCCACTGCTCCCCGGAAGTAGGGTGCTGTTACAGGGGCCTTACGATGAAATGTTCCATTATTGAGGAGTTTCTCTGCCTGGGAGACAACAACGAGATGAGATGAAATGGGTTGAAAGCACGAGGATGAGCCAGTGAGATCATTTATCACACGAGTAACCATGCTGAGCGACACTGAGAAACATACAATCATCCACCAAAAACTTGGAGCGTATAACCACGAGGACGGTTCGCTACCGATAGTACCTCTTAGCCTGGTCACCCACCATCAACATCACCACTTACTTGTACAGTCACTGTACAATTACGGTTGTCTAAGCCCATTTTACACACCCACACACATTCCCTACCCTTCCATCAAGTGATGGTTGTTCCTCTCTCTGCTCCTACGCCTCTTCCGCGTGCCTGTCCCAGCCAAAAGGATACTACGTCTTTGTACCTCTCTCCCCAACCTTCATCTGGACTGGGCTTCCATTTCATGGATCCATAACCTGATAAACTATCCCCTCCATCTTCTACTGTAGCATCCAATCTTCCCTTTCTTCCCGTCCCAACCCTTCTACTTTCCTTGCCGCTCTCTTCTTATTTATCCTTGAAAAATATTTACCTGCCTTTATTTACTTGGCATCCACCCAACTCTTGCACTTTAACAACACAGCTCTCTCTACGATACGATTACCTGCTCCTTACTAGGTACTAACAACTACTCGGGAGCGCCCACTCTTCTAACCTCTGCAACGCCGACTTAAAATTATACTATACTATACTATACTATACTATACTACACATTTAGCTTAACAGCACTATCAAAGCTCGTCTGAGCTCAAACAACAAGCCATGAGCGGCGGCTCAACCGTCCAACGCATCGATGCTCTCGATGCATTCGCTCGAACCCTCTACCTTCGCGCCAAACAATCAGGTCTTCCATTTACCGACGTCGCGACTGCAGTTCGAAATCTACATATAGCCCTACGACATCTGCGCATCGAAGCAGCCGACCAAGATTCAGTTCTCAGCAATGTCCAAGCCTCGTCCTCGTCCGTCTATGGTCGCCAGCTCGAGCCTCTCGTCGATGACTGTGGATTCACCCTCGGCCAACTTGAGCGTCATCTAGATAAGTATGGGGACGGCCGCGCTGTCATGCCAGAAGATGAGCGCCAGCGCGATCAAGAACTCTCGGTCATCAAACATAAACTGGTTGGGGACAAGACCAGTGTCGAGATGTTTCTTGACGCCGTTCAGCTGCATGCCGAGAACAGACCCACCAGGGTTGTCGAAGGCCAAGAGGGACTTGAGAGAATCAAAGATGTGGTTGACGAAATCGCCACTAAGCTATTCCGAAACCGCAACGAGGGCAGTTTTACTGAAGACGAGGATGGTCTCTGGCGCGAATTCAAGATCGAGCTCGAAGATCAAGGGTTTTCCCCCCAAGTGCTACGCAAACACAAAGTACGTGTTGATCAAATCTCCCTTGTAGATCGTTACGACTAACACAGCGTCAGGATGTTCTACGAGCATACGTTCGCGAGCTCGAGTCCGTTCAGAACCAGTATGGCGGTAAATATCCCACCGTGAGGGGTCTCTTGGAGCATGAAGCGAGATCACAGCCCACCTCACCCCAAGAGCTTGACAGCAGTCCGTACAGGAAATATCCACCCGTTATTATCACTGGTGGGCGAGGAAGGTCAAACAGCGACACCGCGAGAGAGCCTATTTCGTCGTCCCCAAGAGATGCCGACAATGAATCTGACTACTCCATGGCAATGGTGTCGACCCAGGATCTCCTCGCCATGGATAACCTCAACATGCGAATGGCAAATCTGAACGTCCAGGGCAACGACCAGTACAGTTTGTCTCCCGGACATAGACAGATGCCACCAAACAGTTTGCCAGATGTCCCAGAGTTGTCAAGTTCCCCGATTACACGCCACATTGAGTCATCTCCACGCTCCATGCCCCCTATGCCTCATTATACCAATAGCGGGCCCCCATCTTACGGTAGCAGTCCACGGAGCAGCGCTCCTCGACTTGCTCCTGATCGATGGGGTAATGAGATTCCTCCTGATGCCCAGTGGACCAGAATTAGACGGGAGCTAGTTAGCCCCGAGGTCCTTGAACGAGCTGGTGTGCGCTATGAGGCTCGCCCAGACTACGTTGCAATTTTGGGCCGTTTGACCCGAGAACAAGTGTCCGAGTTCGCCCGTGAAAGTGCTGCCTGTCGAGCTGCTCGTTCACGACGTGGTCCTCCGCCTCGTAAGCACGATCACCACTCTGAGCGGCGAGATTCGAAGAGCAGCCGGGACGAAGAAGATGATGATGATAGCGGAGTTTTTGACGAAACCGATATCTCAGACGATGAAGAAGATAAGTCGTCTGAGAAAGGAACCAAGAGCTATCCATATATCGTCAATCCTCCCACAAAGAACCCGACATCTCCTTCGAGCACCACAATGCCGAAGCCAATTCTCAAGAACAAAAACGAAAACCACGTGCGCTTCGACCCGGAGCCGTACGAGGTTGATGCCCGAAGTCCCCGATCATACAGGGACGATCGCCATCGTGAGCGTGACCATGATCATCATCGTGAGCGCCGGCGACAGAGCCCTACCAGATCATCGCGACGTTCGCGAAGATACTCTGATAGTGCAGATCGTCACTCACGAAGCGATAGACATGGCGACTATTACTACGACAGCGGAAAGCGGTACCATCGCGAGAGAGATCGTGATCGTGACCGAGACCGTGAGCGGGATCGTGACAGAGATCGAGATAGGAGAAGTACCAGGAGGGAAGATCGCCCTCAAGGAAGAAAGAAATGGGGTGAAGCTCTTGGCGCTGTTGGCATTGGCGGTGCAGCAGTGAGCCTTTTGAGCGTCCTCGCTGAAGCAGCATCTTGATTTCAACGGGCTGGTCCCGTATCAAATTACCCATCACTTCCCTTTGTCATTTCCTTATTATGACTTTGGTTCTGTACTACGTTTTTGGATATGTAACAAAGGCAACTGTAAGATGGACTGGACCACAGAACAAGATGGGAACAGAGAAAACAAAGGAAAAGAGTTTGTCATTTTTGTATACCTTGTTGGAACTTATGTATGTAGTTATACCACGGATGACACGGATGTCTCCGACAGAGATTATCAGGAGACTTTGGCAGGATTAGATACCCACGATAAGACGACACCAGAATATAGCAGTTATGAATCAGATTTTGTTATCATTTGCCATTCTTGTTTTATTTCAAGTTGACTATTACGATTGACGAATGAACCACCTAGTAAGCGAAGAAAAACGATTCTTGACTCGCTACGCTAAGTCTATGATACATGGCATCTAGATAGTCTAGATCTATCACCGGTACCTTATATCTACACCATTAATTCATCTTCTAAAGTCTTCCACCACTCCCTCGCATCCACGGCTGTCCTCTCGGGCGCAGCCCCCATCGCACGGGGTCTGGGCAGCGGTTTCCGCCTCCATTCGAGGATCTTCATCTCAAAGTCTCTGGGCCAGTTCTCTTTGCGCTCTTCGTAGGTTTCTGCCTCTTCAATCACGCCCCTGCCCACCATCATCTGCGTTTCTACACCACCCTTTAACTGAGGCAGTGTCGTTCGTAACTTTGTAGCCCATTTGAAGCGTGGCAGCTCTACCGAGCGTTCCAGGCATACATAGCCTTGGGAGGTGCGATAGCGTATCTGGTCGTGTAGAAATTCACTGAATTCTGTGACGATATGTGGTATTGCAGTAGTTGCAAAGTTGCCCTTCCGCCGGCGACTGTCCTTGGAAGCGGTACTGAGGAGATTTTCCAGGCATTTTGCGATCTGGTACCAGGTGTGCTCCTTTTGTGTTTCGATTGTTCGACGGCTATGGCTGGGCTCTGATGCTTCCTGAAGAACGTCGTCAACCACACTCTGTAGGTGCTGTTTCTCAAGCTGACGGTAATGAGGAACTGCATGGTCGCGTATCATGTCCAATGCCGCACTGAAACTATGCTTAAATATAAGCGAATTGATGTAAACGATGTAATTTTCGAACGAAGGCTCGACATTGTAAGGTTCTGAAGTCATTGTGTCCCAAATCTCGGTAACCATTGATGGAGTCACCTTTGAGGAGGGAGGAAAGAAATCCATGAACCGACGCTGACGCTGATTCGATTTAACTCCGCAAACATAGGCCGAGTTGAGAAGATTACACCATGTTTCGTGTGGAATGGGTATTTGGAAGGTGGTTGAGACATGGATGAGGAGCTGGCATGCCAGCCGAATGCGCATCATAGACCCAAATGCTTCGACAATAGCATTCAGCAGACGCTCAGTGGGAGCTCGTGGATTGCCCGGACGAAACGTCTTAAAACCATCGACGGTGAAGGTGCCGGTCTTTCTGTCTTCTACCAGTCCGATGCCGAATCCTCGTTTGAGGACAATGCCTCGTATATGTTGGAACGAACCACTGCGAGCGAATGCAATCAGGGTGGTACAAAGTAGTTCCTCATTGAGTAGAACACCAGTATCCTTGCTGCGGCGCCAATGTGCGAAGTAACTTTGAAAACCTGTCTTTTTACGTTTCCATAGCATGTTGTCTGCCCATAAGCGATGTCGTTGACGATTGAAGGGGGTCGCGCGAAGGGCATTCCGGCTGTGTCGGAGACTTTCCAGTCGCCAAACATTGTTGAGAGGCGTCCTGAAAAATATTTTGTACCCCTCACGAGGCTTATAAAGGACTCTCTGTCGGTGATATTGGTAGTATACAGGGTCGGTCATGTAGCGAGCCTTGAAGAACTCGTTCCAAGTTCTCGTGCTACGTTTTGGTCCCAAGCCATGGCGTGTAATTGCACTGAAAAAGAAGATAACATCTGCCAAGTCTCCAGCGGCGCCCGCACAACGGATGAGGATTTCGTAGTCAGACAGGACAAGGCTGCGACCAGCATCACGACGGGCTTTAGTGATGATCTTCAAGGCGTTGAGAACAAAGCGATGCTGATACCGCACACCGAATTCGTCTACAAGGTGGTGTGCGTTTGTGAACTGCATTTCACCAGGAGAAATGGCGATATCGTGTGCAACATCGAGATGTTTGTTTGCAACGGGGTCAAGTGCTCGAAGAATCTCAGAGAATGTTGCAACAGGAAGCCCAGCTAGCTCTTGAAGAGCTGCGTTGGCGACCTCAGTGTCATCGTTGACCAACGATTGGACCCAGGTTTGGAACGCTGGGAGGACACGACCAGTCTCTTGACATCGTATAACTTTGAGCAGTACATCTAAAGGCGTGGGACGGTAGGTAGAGCTTTCGTCTGGTAGTGAATTACCTCGCTGTTGCGCAAAAGTCGAAGTCGAAGTTGAAACCGGGGGAGATATTGATGCTAACCATCGTCTTCGACCCACCTCAGCGGGCCGTTGGTGTATTAGCGAGGAACCATAGATCCGTAGCGCGAAAGCGAGTGGAGATGTCGATGGATGATCGAGACGGGTCCCTCTTAGGAGGGATTGTCGCCAAAGCATGGCACTGAAGTTGTCGCGAAAAACAGAAAACACAAAAACATGAGAGAAATAAAAGAGCAAGACGATGAAGGTGGAAGGCCTCGGATGTAACTGAACACCTCCTCTTTCAACGCGAGGGGCGTTTGGCTGCCGTGTAACCCAAATCGGGAAGGACCAGGCCTGAGCCGCACTGCTTAAGTGCATCAAAACATGGGGTAATGTATGGTATAGGTGCATTCGCTGCCGTCGTGGTTTACTGCATAACGTAGCAATTTCTCCGAGGATTTCCCAACCGTGCCAATTCGCGTTTTCCCACTGAACCTTGGTACATATCCAGCTCAGCCCTGCCCAGCTCACCACCACACTCACCGAGACGAACCTAACACAGTCAACAACTATTCCAAATAACCATGGCTGACGCAGGCGAAGAGCCTCATCACGTTTCGGAGCCTCTCGACCTTGTTCGACTCCTTCTCAACGAGGTTGTCTTTGTCAAGCTTCGAGGAGACCGCGAGCTCAAGGGAAAGCTACACGTCAGTTAGGCCTGTGACTACTTTAATCAAGGAGATACTGATGATAGACAGGCTTACGACAGTCACTGCAATCTGGTGTTGGGAGAAGTCGAGGAGACCATCTACACTGTGGATGAGGACGATGACGATGAGGAACTCAAGGTATGCGGGGTTCTGAGACTGACCTGAGTCGATTCTAACTGAAATTTAGACCATCAGCCGGAAATCTGAGATGTTGTTTGTGAGAGGTGAGTCGATCTGAGGTCCAGTCGTTTCTACATATTAACGTCAAGTCAGGCGATAGTGTTGTCCTTATCTCACCTGGGGTTCCGTTCTAGAAGGGATACAAAGAATCATTACGCCCCTGCACACACTCAAATGTGCAAACACTGTCTCAGCAGCAACTATGCCCGTTGCGTCATACGACAGCCTGAGGCACGAAGCTGCTCAAAGCACCCCGAAAGCAGCCCGAGACTGTGTTGATACCAGTATTCAGGGTTCAATATCTTACAGCATTACAACCCTTGAGCCACATTCTGTTCCAGCCAAAGCCAAGTCGAAGTTGAACAAGTGGCTCCTATTGCTGGAAAGCCCACCTTGACAGATTTAGCTCAAGGTTTAGATAGAAAGAGCATTGATAGCACAAAAGAACATTGATGCAAAAAACCACCTCTAGTTCGCATTCAATACAGCCTTCCGATACCGGCTAATCACAATTTATTGGCCACTACAGGTTGTCCATTGATGAGACTTTGGTTCTCATGGCATTTTATAACCCCGATAGATGAATGCGGCTTGAGACGCCATCCAACCAATTTGGCCACAAGAGGTCCGTGCACACAGCTTGAGCTCTTATCGATAGGTAGGCAGGCGTGGCGTGGGGTGCCTGTCGGCGTTGTGAGTAACCCCCCGCGCATCAGGTGCTACCTCTAAACTTATAACTTTGTTTGTCTATGACTCTTCTGAATTCAAAACTTCAAAACAGCCCAGTCAGACGGCGAGAAGTGGCGCAGCCTTTTTGAGAGCCATTCTTCCCAATTATTTAAATACTTCTCTGGCCTTCAGTCCAACACTTGCTTGCAAGTCAATGATTACACGGCGGAGTCAAGAAACCTAAATACCGAACACCACGAAAGAGCTCGATGAGCTATTCGACAACCTCGATTTTGCGGAATCAGCGCCACGAGTACCTCTCAAGGACCTCAAATACTTAGGTAATTTAGCCTCAGCTTAGCGGAGTCTCTACTGAGTTTATTTTGGTATCCTCTAAGTCTTGTCATAATGTCGACGAAGCCATTAGCGCACGAGAAGCGCAAGGGCGAATCGGTTCGTGTATCTTTGGGATGCACAATGTGTATATGCTCATTCATGCTTGATATAGGCGCTCAGCGATTTCGCGGATTATGTAGAGCAACAGCAGAACTTGCGGTATCCGACCGCGCGAACGACGACGGACGCAGCTGAGACCACAGACTCAAATACCGAACACCACGAAGAACTCGATGAGCTATTCGATAACCTCGACCTTGCGGAGTCAGCACCGCGAGTGCCTCTCAAGGACCTTCTGCTTGGATCGACTGAAGATGAAGACACATTGAAGCAATTGGAGGAAATTGTCTCTGACCGATTAGAGGAAGGTTTCGGCGAATGCGTTTTCGAGATTGGATATGAGAACCATGGCGAATCGATGAACCTAACCCTCGATCAATGGAACCAGGCGTTCAAAACACTTCAGGAAGCAGCAAATGGGGTGCGCGCCGACTGCGATCTGTTATTAACTAAGAATGTTGGTGGCGACCTCGAGGCCGCGAGCACTACCGACAAGCCTACCAAGGATAAAAGCTGCAGCGGCAAGGTTCTGATCCGCCAGAATCCCGCAACAATAGAGGATGTCATTGAAACCCGGATAGCGGTAGTAGGGAATGGTGAGTTATTCCAAGCTCCACCTGGTTAGTACCACTATTTACACGTTGCAGTCGACGCAGGCAAGAGTTCCATGTTGGGCGTGCTCGTAAAGGGAGACCTTGATGATGGAAGAGGTAAAGCTCGCGTCAATCTCTTTAGACACAAGCACGAAATTGAGTCTGGGCGAACCAGTTCGGTTGGTATGGAGATCATGGGCTTTGACACCATGGGCAAGGTCGTCACCTCTGACACTCCTGGGCGTATGTCTTCGTGATCGTTAACTATTACGGATGGCCATACTGACATTCTGCAGGCAAGTTGTCTTGGGAAGAAATTGGCAAGAGGAGTGCAAAGGTCATCACCTTCACTGACTTGGCTGGTCACGAGAAGTATCTTCGAACGACAGTATTCGGATTGCTCTCAAGCAGCCCAAACTATTGTCTTCTTATGGTGGCGGCGAACAACGGTCTTATTGGCATGAGCAAAGAGCATCTAGGTATTGCTCTGGCTCTAAACGTTCCCGTCATGGTTGTTGTCACCAAGATTGATATCTGCCCTCCCAACATTCTGGAGCAGACATTGACGCAGATCACCAAGATCATGAAGAGCCCTGGAGCTCGAAAGATACCGACTTTCATAAAGACTCGTGAGGAATGCATAAACACAGCCACTCAGTTCGTCAGTCAACGGATATGCCCTGTCTTCCTCGTCTCCAACGTTACAGGGGAGAATCTTGATCTGGTCAGGACGTTCTTGAACATCCTTCCCCATCACGGACGCTACAACTCAGATGCCCCATTCGAGTTCCACGTCAATGACACTTTCTCAGTACCTTTCACAGGTACCGTCGTGTCTGGCATCATCAAGTCTGGTGTCATTCATGAGGGCGACAACGTTCTCATCGGGCCTGATTCTCTGGGCCAATTCACACCAACCTCTGTCAAGTCAATTGAGCGCAAGAGGATACGAGTTCCCGCCGCATCGGCTGGACAGTCTGCTTCTTTCGCCTTGAAGAAGGTCAAGCGCAAAGACGTGCGCAAGGGTATGGTACTTCTACCCCGGATCGAAGGCCAGGTGATGCCAAAGGTGCACCGTGAGTTTGTTGCAGAGGGTAAGCATTTAGGTCAATGCCACAATGAGCCACACTAACATTGCCAGTTCTTATTCTCTCACACGCCACTACTATCAAGACCAAGTACCAGGCCATGCTCCACGTTGGCCCTGTCTCCCAAACGTGTGCCATCATCGACATTGACCGAGCGCTCATTCGCACAGGAGACCGCGCAACTGTCGCCTTCCGCTTCGTTCAACGCCCTGAGTATCTTGCTCCAGGCGACAGGCTCCTGTTCCGCGAAGGTCGCACAAAGGGTCTTGGTATTGTGAAATCCGTTGGATACGACCCAAATCATCCATTGATGCCTAACAAGGATGGGGAGAAGGAAAAGCAGCCCGTTAACTCCGAGGTTAAAGTGGGTGCTTGACGCGCTTGTGGGAACTCGCCATAAGGCTAGATGCCTACGGCTGTCACGATACCATGTAAGGACAAGGATATGGCGTTTTGTTGGTTTTCAGGATTATTGAGTAGTCTAGCTGGTCTCGATATGCTTTAGGTCTGTCTCTCATTACTGCAGCTTTTGTTCAAATATATAATATTATCCTATGATTACTAGTAGACCTGAACGCCCGCTATTGAAGGCTGTCTGTTCTGCGCAGGCATTGATCCTCCATTACCACGACAGGCATCAAATACACGCCTTGGAAACTTCACCAGCTCCTGAATAACTGTTTCATGCCCACAATTCCTCTCCAGGTAGATACAGACTGCCAGCCCCTCTACCACTGATCTCCTCTGCATCCACCATGAGCTGTGTGCCGCTGCTTTTGTATACCACCATGCCAGCAATACCATAGCCTTGGGGTCTTTCTCCTCCAGTAGCTTCCTATACCGCGGGTCCAGTTGCGTTAAGAAAGTGAGAAACTGGATCACTGTATTGTCATCGATCTTTCGGGGAAGCAACTGTGCGAGTAACGACGCAGCGACATGATATGGGTTGTTCTGAGCTGTAGAAGACGGCCCAATGTCAAAGGCATCGTAGAACATAGTCGGAAGGGCATCGGGCGGAATGGGCTTAGAACCATCAGGAATGCCGTCCCACTCTCTGAGCAACTGATGGAAAATACTATCCTTTCTCGTTGGGTCAGCGATATTCCATACAACCTTCTTCCCATCGCTCATTCCTAGCCAGTCAAGATCCAAGGAATCAGATTTCTTGAGGGGCCACACTCCATACACGTCTTCAGCATCTAAAAGAGCCATCGAAGCTGCGCCGAGGAGTGCTCCTGAAGCCCAGAGGGAATCGCGTTCGGAGTCAGAGAGTTTCGACACATCGGGGACTGATCCTGCTGCCATGAGACGGCGGTGGAAAAGGGCTGTCGCTTGATACCAGTGGAAAGCGAGGGCTGTGCGGTGAGAAGATGTTTGGCAGGGGTTTAGATGCTGATCATGAAGAAGAGACAGAGCAATAAAGACATGCATGAGAAAAGGATGCTATAAATTTCAGTGTCAAATACTATAAAGAGATTTGTGAGTACTCACCTTCAATCCTAGTAGAAACGCGCCCTCGCTGTAAACACTTCTCGTCTTCTGTGTACCAACAGAAAACACCGTCCTTAGTCGAAACCTCTCAATAGCCGCCAGGGCAGCATCGTCTAGTATAATCTCACCGACACCACCCTTTACAGGCTGGATGACGGGGACTCTGAAACCAGGGTTGATAGGGCCGAGAGACTTATCGACGACTGAGAAGACTGGCCCTGCGCTCTGGTGGGCGAGTTGGAAGGATGAGGGGGATATCTGAGTGAACGAGCAGACGAAGCCTGATGAGGTACAACGTTTACACGATGGTTTTGATTCATCGCACTGAAAGATGTTAGTGCTGAGGTGAAGTGAAGCGTATGACTGAGACATGGGGTTGGTGGATAAGAGTTACAGCGATCAGCTCACCTTGACACTCCTCAGTTTGCAGTTCTTACATCCGAGACGAGACTTCTTGTGAGCCTTCCGCTGTCTCACTGGCGTCTCTTTACCAGTCTTGTCTTCACCTCTTACAGCCATTGTGTCCTGTTCCATGAGAGTGAACTGATTAGTCAAGGCGCATCTCGCCCGAGTTACCAGAAAGGGCATCGCTTACTTGAGACAGGGCAACAATACTGGAGACTTGTTCTTGAGAAGTTGTTTGATGAGTAAGTACTCATCAGGTTGATAGCCAAGAGATGTTAGTTGACGATGAGACGTCTTGCCGCTTGGGCGGCGTGTCTCGATTTAGCGCTTACGAACCGGGGTTTCCGTGAAATAACCAATAAGCGGAATGGACCCTGAACATCACGGCTGGGCCCTTAAACGATCTTCATAACGTCCTTTAATAACTGTCTATTTATATCCAAACAAGGTGCATATTCAACTCGCTTATCTAACGTGGAACGGACCAAATGGTAACACAAAAACCCGTATCGGGCTAAATATATTGATAGTGTCTAGGAAACGATGTGGTATCGATACGTGGGTATGCGTTCATCCAGCGCATGTGTCCTACCCCAAAATCCAAGGTATATCCTCCCTTCCTTCGCTTAAATGAATCCTGAGTAGCTGACTTGCATGACATCCTTTTCCTCTTTGTAAACGCCTGGCCCTTGTTGGAAAACGTGTAGCAAGATGTAACGCCATCGAGACCTTATCCATTCCAGCCATGCCAAATGCAACCCATATGCTTGATTGTTACAACCTTTAGACAAAATACAGCAAAGAAAAAAACGTAAATATCGTAAATGGCGTAGACGCCAATATGTACTGTTGACACGCTCAAGCTGAGTATGTCTTTGTAGAGTATTTCTCTCCTATCATATCCAAACATGGACGGCCAGTGCTCTTCACACTGCCCGTCCAGCTCGGGCGCGGAGAGCATTCATATCAAGTTGAATGGTGGGTCGGGAAATCTCTAGACTTCGACTGGGCATCCTTCGACCTCCAGGAGTTCGAGGATTGGCGACATTGACACGCCCAGTTCGGTCCAGGATTCTGGGTGGGGAATCATCAGGATCCGACTCTGAATCCTCATGTCCCTCATAGCCTGCATCGGCCAATCGTGCAAAGTAATCCGCCAAACCGTCGACACTGGGAGTTCCGACCACAACATCGTACTGTGGTGGAGGAGTCATCACAGGCTCAGGCACATCTGTGACAAGCTCGGCAGCAGGAGGTGGCGCAATATCATCTTCGAAGGCGGGAGGGTTGAAGCTTGGAACTCTGAGCAGATGGATCGGGCGTGGTTCTTGTTGTCCACTAACACCGTCGGCCAAATGGGCAGCCTGTGGTGGCGCCGGAAGGTTCTCAGCGTTAGGGTTAACACCGGGTAGTGAACCTTCCGAAGAACTAGGTGAAGCATCGGTGGGAACGGTGAAGGCATCAGGGCATCCACAAGTAGACTGATAAGTGGTGCCGTTGCAGTTGGCGCCTGAATAAGCAGGAAGATTAGTGTTGGCGTGAGTGGCACGGCAGTTGAGAACAGTGAATGGCGAATCAATGCTGATCTCGAAGTGTCGGCGTTTTGTACCACTAGGATCCTCAGGATCAATACGGCTGATTCGCATAACAACCTTTGAGACGGTTAGTTGCTGGCCCAAAACTCATCATTAAATAACATACCTTGATCCAATGGAAGACATTGACATTCTTCCAGCTGCAGTCAGGGTTGAGTCTTAGCTCCTTGTTCTTGGCCATCATCTCACATGTAGGAATCTGCACATTGGCTTCGATTTCTGTTGAACCCCAGATGGTCTCGAGTCCCAGATCCAGGTCGCCCAGGAGGTTAGCCGAAGGCTCAGGAAGGGGCTCGGCCGTGGTCTGTCTTCGGGCAGCATCTTGTGCGCGTCTTCGAGCAGCCGCTTCACGAGCCTCTCGTCGCTGCTCAGGGTCTAGTTCGCCGCCGCGAAGCGTTCGGATTTCAGATGAGGCGTAAGACGAATCGAGAGGCTTTCCGGCAGACTTTTCGAGTAGCAAGATCTTGCGGCCTGGATCTTTACGTGTTACACGCTTATCGTTGGTCCAGTACTCAATCGATTCCGTTACATAAACCTTGAGCTTATGCACTTGAACCTTGGCAAGTGGTGTAAGCTTAAAGGCAATGGGGATTTTGCTACCAATGGGGAAGCTCTTGCCCGAGATAACAATGTCATAGTGCAACTGGTCTTCCCACTGGCGGCTAATAGAAATAGGTTCCGTCATCTCAAGGGAGAGTTGATCAGGCACGCGAACAATAGACACTTCCTTGGTGCCGTGAAGGTTAGGCTTGAAGGCTCCAGCTCGATCAACAGTCGCATGCAATTCCCACTTAACGGATCCATACTGCAGCTTGGTTGTTTCTAGCTGGTGGTGGTCGATGGGTAGTTCGAAAGTATAGTCATAAGTACCAGGGTAGAAGACCTTGTATCCCTTGGCTTGTGTAGGAGTGGCAATAGGACTGTCGCCCTTTTGGAAACTTCGCGACTGGACGCTTTGCAAAGATAAGCGCTTGATTTCTTTGGCAGAAAGGTTATTTTGATGCGGGGTCAGAGATGATGATGGGTTAGGGCGGACGAGGTTCGTAGAGCTGCCATTTGGAGAACTGCTCTTGAGGCGATAAGTGCATTGGTTGCCATAGTCGGACTCCCAGCCGTCATTCATGGCATTGAAAAATGTAAGCACTTGGGTGCGAAGGCTCTCCTCCTCGAATACATCTTGCTTGAGGGGAGGGATGCCTTCGGGCCACTCAGTGCGAGCACGGCCAAGAAGTTTGAGTTGAACGGCTTTGATCTTGACGTTTTTTGTGACTCGCAATTGAAGTTTGCCTCTTAATAAAGCGGTACCGCTCTGGCCTTCGCGGTGACCATGACCATCATGATCAAAACCTGAGAGAAAAATGTTTGGCTCAGCGAGAAGAATTGAGCATGACACGCCACTGCCGGAAGCGACGGGTTTCGGCAACTCAGAGACTGAAGTGACGGCAGATTTTGATGAACGAGCCGACATGAAACTGTTGCGATTGGGGTTGGTCAACGCCAACGACGGATGCGAAGATCGTGCAGTTGCCATTGTTGCGGCCGCGGCTGATTGTGTCTGGTTATTGCTGCTTGTGTTGGTGTTGCAATTGGCAGAATTGGAGTTGTTGGTAACAGGCGTTACAGTGGATGCAGAGGCTAAGTCAATACCAACAGGTGCCGCGGAACCGGGGCGTGAGCTTATGTCGTCATATGCTGGTGGGGATGCACCTGCCCCAGTAAATCTCGACCCAATCGCAGACTCGTCGGGAAGGTCCAGGTCCAATTGACAAGACTGGCCAATCGAGTGGCCTGTATTCGAGGTCCTTGTACTTGGTCTTGCTGTACTTGAAATAGCGCTCACACTTTGCCGAGTTGAGCGGTCAATACCTGTACTTGTCGATAGCGCTTCGGCTGCTGCGAGACCCGAAGTATCAATGCCTGCAGATACTGAGTTTGATGCTGATGAAGGTTCAGAGCCAGAGTCAGGGTTCGTAAAGGTAAATGAGCTCAGGAGCTTATCTCTGCGGCGTACGGCGGCACGAGGTTTGAAGCTTTTCTTTCTCCGGCTACTGCTTACACCGTTGCTGAAGTAATCGCTGGTGCTGTTACTCGCGTTGGACGTGTTAGTAGCAGTCGGTTGCAACGAAGGTGCGCGTCGAGGCTCGACAAGCAGTTCAGGTGTTTGAGGTCTGCTCTCTGCCCGTAGTTCTCGTGGAACGTATCCCGAGGGATAGCTAACGATGTGAATGGCTTGGGGGCGAGATCTTCGAGGACCGATTAACGGCGCAGGAAATCGACCAGCTGAAACGGACTTCTTCTTGTTGAGACGAGGTCGATAGTAGATGTTTTCGTGAGAAGGAACCCAAGCAGATCGACGCTGTGGTGATTCAGGGACTGAAGCTGTTGTTGTCATGGCGGTTAACAACTGTACTCTACTGTACTACACTGAAGTGATTTTGTGTCTAAACGATGACGAGGCCAATAAAGCCAAGAAAAAATGCGGGTGGTGCCAGCCAAGGAGCGAGAATTAAGAATGCAACGCAAAAAAAGTAGTGGGTGTAAAAGGATGATGTAGGCAAGCGCAGGCGCAGGAAGTGGAGGTATGTGCTCATATGCTTTCAAAACAAAGAGCAGTGTAAGACGTAGACACAAGCAGAGTAGCAAATTGTGAGTCCAGCACGCGCGTGAGGGAGGGTAAGGCTGGTTATAATCCAAGAACAAGAATAGCTCAATGTGAATGTGAACATGTGAGCGGGACCATACCCAGGTCTAATAGATCCAGGGCGTTATATTGGAGACGAGGGTGATGGATTAGAATGGAATACAAGGGAGGGGCCAACTAACGATGAGCACGAGTAAATAAAAACGAGACGGTGTGTTGCAGTGTTGCAGCGGTGATGAGATGGGTCTGGTCTGGCCCGGCATCAAAAAAAAAAAAAAAAAAAGAAAGAAAAGCACAGGACAGTAAAACGGCAGTGCTCATCAATTCCCCAAGTAAATAAATTCATGCGCTGGCATTGGATCCTGAAGTTGTCGATGTCCCTAGGCTGGCATCCCGCCCAGATTTGGGCACTAGACTCTGCGCCTAGAGGCGTCAAGGGACCAGGATTAGGAAGGGTCACGCCTTGTTCTGGCGGGCGGTTGGCTGCAGGCGCAAGGATATGGACAAGGAACAGGAAGAGGGTGGAGAAACAGGGCAGAGTATTACGGGACTGGGGATGGGGACTCAAAAGCAGGGGTTGGTTTGTATTGTTGGTGTTGTATTGTGCAGAGCAGAACATCTTATGAATGGCTGTGAGGAATGCACCATATCAAGAGGCAGAAGAACTAGCGGCGATGCCAGAGGGCGATTTGCAGCAAAGAGACGATGAAGGAAACACTCAACACACAATATCCTGCTTTTCTGACAGGTGATCGACATTGTTGCAGGTGCAGTATCGATGCAAGATTGTCTGAGATTGATACTATCCGCTTTCATCCCACTTGGGACTGAGTACATGATTCAATATCAAGACTATTGATGAATCAAGTAAAAGACAAAAACAGGGCGTGTGACTGAAGATCAAGGAAAAGGATGAGAAAAAAAAAACACTGATTGCATTGGATACGAATATTCAGGCGAGAAACATAAAAATACGTACCTTTTGCAATTGTGCTAAAACATGGAAATCCGAAACATCAGATTCAAGGGATTCGCTTGTGGCTAGTGCGCCTGTAGCCTCTGACGCGAAGACACTGGCGGTGATGAGAATTTTGAGGCCCCGGCAACCCTGGTCTGGTCTCTCGCTTCTCCGTTTCTGTTTCTGTGTCGCCTGAGATTCTGGAGACTCTCAGCTCAGCTCAGCTCAGCTCAGCTCAGCTCAACTCAACTCAAGCTCGGCCTGACAATGGTGAATTAACAAGTGCGGTCAAGGCGGCTGAGGCGAAGGAGAACAATGACACAGCGGGGACACGAAGAATAGGATCCTTAATAAAACAAATTAGGAATAAGAAAGAAATCGTCAGGCGCCAACACCAATGCCAAACGGATGAGAAGCACGGTTCACTCGAGGCTGTTGGGCTGAAGTTTGAGACCGGCCACAGCGAAATAGACAAGCGAGAACCTGGCCAGATCTGGGCTGGTTGAACGGGAAATGAGAGGAGAGGTATAGGAAAGTTGGTCGTCGGACAAAAAGCAGGAAACCAAGAAGTAAATTAAGTTAATACGTACGAGTCGGGGTATGTAACAGGAACAACCAAGGTAACGAGCAAATCAACTTATGGTCTGACAACAGGAACTGAGGTGACCCAAAAGGGCGACAGCTGTCCCAGACAGGGTTTCTTGTACCGCTCGAGGAAGACACTGCACTAAAAAGATCTTGGTGGTGGTGATGATGATGATGCAGTCATAGCAGACCGAGACAGAGGAGCACAGATGGGGGCGGCAAGAACATGTGAGAAGAATATGGAAGAGAGCGAGAGAGAGAGAGAGGCGTTATCTACATGCCATGTCTGAGTGTCTGACCTTGGGGTAATTATATCCCCGCCAAATTGAGGTCATACCATGGAATCTAAGCCACCCTTCCGAGGAAAACATTCAGACAGACTCCCCGTGCTATCCGAGGAGCAGTAAAAAAAAAAAAAAGCTTCATCAATGCCTCTTGCTATCGTTGAGAGAATAACTTAACGAGGGAGCTCCGGAGGCTGCGGAGCCCAAACCCCGTACGATTGAATGGGGTTCGCTACTTTCGGTGACGCGGCACCAGGCGAAACCCTGTCTTTAGATTCAAAGGCTTTACTCTTTAGAGATGCAGATAGAGTAAGGGTCTCTGTTTAAGCCCCGAAAACGGACTACGTAATGTCTGCTGCGGTCGTGACATGGCATGTGCCGAATGTATAAACTCATGCCATCACCATATCCTAGTCTGACTGTGACAGCCTCCGCTTTGTCAGAGTCACTGAGAAGAGATCCGAGAAACTTAGAGAACTAGACAAGAGAGGAATATTCGATGATTGATCAACATCGACAGAGAGTGTAGATTGGTGGCCGTTCCGGTCCCGAAACCAAAGAACGACTCCACTAAAAAATCCCAAGATCTTAGGGTCCATCCGTCTGGGGAGAGATGACATAACAAAGGGTCAGCATGTTGCATATTACAAATTACATATTGCAGATGAAGTGCTGTACTTTTCACCTTGACATCAGGGTCGTAATCTGTGGATTCGGGCTTCACTTTAGCTCATTCCAATACCAAGGTCTCATTCCGAGGAACAGACTCATGATGCTAACAGTATGGCAAAGAGGCTCAACCCAATCCGAGAATTTTCTCTCATCAAAGAAAAAAACCTCAAAGTTTCCAGGGTACTCACCAGGATCATGTACCTTTCTTCTCAAAGCCAGTTGATCAATGGGTCTGGTAAGGCACTTTGCAAAGGCATCGAGTGGACAGAAACATGGGCTATGTGGGGTGGCGGTAGATGCACAAATCATCCGTCATTCATAGCAAGGATTCTCTTCTTTTCTTCTTCTTTTTCTTTTTCGGTTATACGAGATGCCGAACTTGATCCATGATGCCGACGACTATCTTGCCCGGCTTGAATTTGCCGAGGCGATACTTGCGAGTTTTTATGCACAGCTGAATGAGGCTTGATATCTCGCCCTATTTCTGGCTTACATGTGCATATGATATGATTCCAGCGCATCTTGGGAATATCGTCGGAGGTAACTCCGTAGAATAAGACTCATCTGTAGCCGTTTCATTTATCTGATATATATCCAATGAACAACTTCATTCTCAGACGAATCACACGACATGAAATTATAGTTCTATTTCTATCCAAAGCGAACGGTTTTCTCATCAATGAACGGCCCTCCTTGAGCCTAGTTACATGTCAAATTTCTTGGTCATAAAAGACCCTTGCTCATGAGGCTCGTGCATTCAATGGTGAGGCATTGGTTCCAGTTTGACGACCAGGCCATTAACGCTTAGATTAATTTAAGCATGGCCTAGAAACAGAAGCTCTTGCGATTCAGTAACTTAAACGGTGAACCGTGAATTTGCGCTCGGGAGTTGTAACGGTCCACAGAGAGCCCAGGCTTGCCAACTAAGCGCTGATCGCCAACTCAAAGATTCCTTTAATGTAACGCTCTACAAGCCTCATCTAGGCTTTCTTTTTCGTAAACATTCAACACGCGTCGTCCTGACAGCGATGAGTTGTCACCTTTCAGCTGGAAGCATCTCCCCTGTAACCAATTGCCACTTTATTGAAAGGGCCTTGATTGTGTGCGTCCATGCTTCATGATTGTTTAACAGAAGGCTTCTATCAGCCTTCTAGTCTTGTTTCCTCAGTCGTTCCAATCTCGGGCAAGGCCGTGAATAGAGCTTGGGCCATCCAGCCTCGATCCTCAAGACCGGGGTGCCCGGTCCTTGGACAGGGGACCCAGGATCAACAGCTTATGAGGTCATCCTTCTCTTTTTTATGGGTTTTGAACGTTGTGGGATTTCAAACTTTAAAGTTTCAACTCCAGGTATTTTATTGTGGTTTTGTGGATAACGTTATCACAATTACTCAAGATCTGCGTCGATATCGAACTGGGGAGAATCTCTGTATGGCTTTTGTTACGACTCTCATTGCCTTATAATTCTGTGGCCGGGTGACTTTCTCAACGGTGAGGTTCCAGGATCATCACTGTTGAAGATTCTCCATGTATCTTGCGGGAACTATTTTGTGAAACCAGCTCTCTACAATCTAGCATGAACCCACAAAGATCTATAGATGTCATGCAAACGACAATCTTTTGTCATGACTCGAGACTGCGAGATCATGCCCAAAAGAGGTAGATCCTGAGATCCAAGACGGCATTGATCTTCATCTAAGATCCAAAGTCTTGGTTTTCAGATCCACGGTGATAACGCGTTGAAGATATCTGATGTCTATCACTTGAGGACCGAAAATTTAAGCGAACGGCAGCCGATCAAGGTCTGTAAAAATTGCCCTCCAAAAATAGTTACTTGATGGCAGATCTCAAATCGTAGAATGCCGTCTTGGCGACGTCAAATCGAGGAATTTGTCTCACCAAACAGACGGGCAGTAGCACCAGCAGCTAACGAACCGAGCAGCCGAACACTTTTCTCTACCCGTGTAATTCCCAGTGACTACACCAATCTTCAAGTGCTTATCCTGCATGACAATCCTCCGAGATGACGAAGTGCTCATCGTCACCCACCACGATTAGTTCGAATGGTTTCTCAAACCTCATGAAATCATGCTGATCAAGACCCTGACGATTCGCCCGACCGGAGTCGGTCACTAGGCCTTCTACTGGTTTCTCCAAATCGATCGCATGATTTCAAATTTTCAGAAGGGGGATAAAACAAAAGGTGACATGCTTATGCGCTATGCGACTCTACATGATTCAGTCTGCATTGACATGACCATTGCGTATGACCTCCCCGCGTTTCGCGGGGGATATTCAGTTGAGCCGGCGTTAAGTGCGGTCAGCATCCGACTGGCAGTCTACTATGCACAGTAACAGTTTAGGGTGACGCGACAGACAAGAGGATGCATCCCGTTTCACTCGGAAATGCCAATATGAACATGTCTCGTGAGAACTCTGTAAACGATCAGGGCGCAAGGCTTAGGAAACGCTACAGCGTTGTATCTTTAGGTAAATGGCTCATCTTTGTCACTGATTGAGCGCTTAGCAGCGTGTTCAAAACCAATACGCCAACGCTAAAAGATGCCGAGCAATCTCCAAATCACATGTGATTAGTACTTTGATTGTTTTGAGGCTATATTCGACGTTGTGGTTGATGTATTTGAAGTGCCGTAGTGGCTATCTAAGCTACAATCCTTAGATAGCATCTACCCTTATGCCTTCTCTTGGCCACCTACACCAGAGAGGCACTCAAGTCAACAAGATAACAAAAAGATTCATCATTATCTATGTACTTGTGAGTTGTGATAAAGTGAACGCTGATAATATATACTCGCTGGAAGGGGATACTTATATAAGGTACTATACTTAAGTTGACTGGCTGCTAAAAGGGCTCTCCTTGGCGCTGCACACCTTGACTAAGATTTCGGGTAAGTAAATATATAATAATATAGTATTAATTTAGGATCTCTTATGATCAACTGAGTATAAAATTTACTTCTCTACTCTATTCCTTATCATAGTTTAGGATATCTCGTATTAATGACTTGCTGCAAAGCGTCTATTTAGTATGAGGTATACTTATGCGACAACCAACTTTCCCAAAACATCATCAAGTTCCAATTCACCGCTCAGAAGCCGTCCCTGTGTCCTGCAATGAAGGTACAAGTACGCCGAATGTATGAGCCAGTTGGCTCAGCCTTTGTGACAGCGAGGCCACGTATTCGTCAGCCAGCCATATGACATTAGGACTTAGGTCTTCTTGGTATAGTCTCTCGACTGAAAATGTGAGCGAATCATAAAAATTAACCATAAATTTGGTGTAACTCACGTTTATGTGCAGTCTCGATGAAGTCGTCAAGTCCTTTTATCGCTTCCCGTTCGAACTCGTGTTCAAGGTCAATTTCTGGCATGCACACGCCCGAATGTATTGCCCAGTAGTTGAAATCCGCCTTTTGTTTTACAATAACTTCTTTCTTGGGCATGTTCAAAGGATCTTCGCCGTCATCTGGATAGTGGTAGAGGATGTCGTCGTAGGCTTCCATGACGGCTTCGATTTGTGAGGGGTGACCCATGATGGTCAAGTTGATGACTGAAATGATGGAATGAAGAATCAAGTTTCGAGAAAACGATCTAGCTTTGAAGATTGATCTCTCTCTGTACTTAGAACTGTTCTATATCGGTGATGATGATCGTATGCCGTTCGTTAGAGATGATGCTCAGGGATGGTTGGATGTTGGCCATTCTCCATTACCCAGTAATAGGAGTCGCGACTGACATCGACCCATACACACTGTCAAAAACGGAAGCAACAAACTATGGTCCATACCTAAGACTTCTCTAACTTCCAGTTCTGAGGTCATGATCACTTCGAGGCAGGACCAAATGGAGTTCAGTGTTTACCTTCCTCTCAAAATAGAACTGAATGCCAAGCCAACCTCAACTCACAACATATCTGCACTTTACATTATCGGCAACGGGTGCATCAAGAACAAGAATCTGTATCGATTCGTTTCGTCCTACTTATCAATCAAATTACTACCAAGAAAAGCTATCCATCATCGATATGTCTGGTCGACGCTTCCGTACTGTACGGCACAGCGATTTTCTTCGCGTATCATCTATCGCGTTATCCGTTCGCCTCTGTCTTAAAAAAATCTTGGACCTCCCTGAAGTAAATTCCATCTCAAGAAACGGAGATGCGTATTACCCGGACTGGGAAACTATCGAGAAAATGGAGGTGATCTTCATGAACTGGGTCAAAAGCTATAGGACCATCCCTGAAGGCGAGCCGTTTCCGCCAACACAGATACCACGCCGCATTCCCAGGGCTTACTCTACCCGTTATCGACACGCGGCGCTATTGAGGGAATCGGTTGCAGCAAGAGACCGTCCAGTATGCTTGGAGTCTGTACGTCGTGCCGTTGAGGACCGTATGTAATGATCAGTCATGGAAGTTTGGGTAGGGCTAACACTCAACGCCCAGTCTACCAGGCGCTACTACACAAGACTGGGAATTACTTTCACTACTTGCACATAGCCATCGAAATGATTGAGGAGATGTACCACTGCGGCAAGGAATCCTCGCCCTACATTGGGTAAACGCCTGGCTAACATATATGTTAGGGGTGCTGATTAGGGATAGAAAATTGAAAGCCAAAAGAGGCCACTCACCTGTCAAGTCCCAATAACTCAGAGAGAAAGGTTTAAATGGTTTAATTGGCGCAACGGAAGTATTCTACCAAGCTTCATGGGTTTATTATAAGTCTTTAGGTCATCCTTTTGGTGCCTATCTGCGTTCTTTGGGATTTTCAACAAGCGCATCCAACTTTTTCAGAGTTCAGTCTTTCAAATAGCCAATTCTCATACTCAGTCGTTGTGAATTCCATTTTTGTCTTGAGGAGAGGCTCATGGTAATTTTATGCGTAGTAATCACATGGCAAGGTAAGGGTTAGAGTGTCTGTAGCATTCATTCTAAAGTATTGGGGTGCTGCAACATCAGGGTTGATATGAAAACTGCCAAAAACACACAAAAGTTCGCCAAGTGGCTATTCCGACTCCTGCCTGGGCATACACAACACCGCCTCATTGCCCACTGCTATCACTTTATATACGTATTGGCGGTCACTGTCCGTATTGTCTGAAAGTGTAATAACTCAATTGACAATACAGCATAGAGCAGAGAAGGTACTAAAGCGATAATCAACAGTTAGCTTGACGGTAGTTCAGCGCCTTGCATATTGTGTCACTCATGAGTTGATAAATATGGCAGACTCGCAATCTCACCAAGTGATATCGATTGTTGGAAAACGGCGGCAAGCCGTTCAAGAATGAAACATTGTCAGATAACCTTTCCTAATATTATTTCTTTACGTTGGATATGAAAATTGATGTCAAGTCCAGAAAAAGACCTCGATCCTACCAATTATTTTCTCAAGACGTCCACCTCGAAAGACTGGTCAAGCTCCTCTCAACACTGCTCGAATTACTCTGCGCTCCAGATGCCGTGCGTACGTTAGGGCCATCACGATAGTCCTGTATAACTATCAGATAATGTCAGTACCGCTCATTTCTAGCCTGGAGTCAGATACTTACGTAGCTGGATTTGGGAGTCAGGGTGGAAAGTGTTAGCTTAATTGCAGATCGTTTGACGGCATCTTCGTTAGGATAGTTCGGGGCAGAACTTGAAATCCCCGAGTCGAGTCTCATGCCGTGATTTTGGACCCAAGAGTTGAAGTCTTGACCAAAGGACTGCAGTTTGGAGGTTGCCGCGCTTGTTGGCTTCGTACATGAGACCGACGAAGCTTGAGGAGACGTCACTCATTTAGCGGGAGAAGTTTTACTGAGCCATTTCTAGATTAATATAAATTTTGTAGTGTTTTTGATGAGTATTTTGTTAGATAGGCTGAGATTTGGATAGTAATGTGTAGTTGGCGGAAAAGAAAGCGTGACTGCAGAGCTCTTTATATACTCAGAAAAGCACATCTGATTCATGAATGATATGAAACGGGGTAAGTCATTCATTAATATTGTTAATTCCTTCCGTTACACGGCTGCCAGTTTTTGCAAATGCTCGAGTGTCACTCCGACCTTCATGACACGAGTGGGCCGAAGAGCAAGTGACAGGCAATCCTCCATTTGGAAAAGAAGCGTGATTAAGCTTAGCCGTACTTTCTAAGAACAAGATGATTTTATGGAGGTTGTACGATATGAACTTGGGCAACGACAAAACATTAGTGAGTCGGCCCTCAAGCAGTTTGTTAGCTTGAAGTCTTGTTTCCATATCCAAACAGTGCTTTGCTTTAATCACAGCCTCAAACTTGAATGACGATGATTCAATCTTAGTCCTTGGCAAAGGTTACACGAATATGGAAGAAACTATACGCTAACATATACGACAAGTTGAGAGATAAAACACCAAACCACTGCCATTGCAGTCACGCAACCAGTGCTAAGGAGTGTCTCTGGATGGGAATTTCCCTTGAGCTAGCGATGAGCAATCTTCTCCGTGATTAATATAGTCTTACATCACATGACTGGCGACCATCAATCTTCACTACGTTGGAACGAACCTGGACCCCAAGAAGACATATCCAACAGTCAGTGGTGTCCATTACACCAACTAACCTATACAGTCTCATCATAATATAGGAACAAGTCCCTTATTAGTGAAGATGATACCCTTATAAAACACTACTGAAATATTAAGAGATAATATCGCTCTTTTAGCAGCAGGACCATGAGTGTCCGCTTTGAGCGAAAACTAGGACACATTCGTAAGTGATATAGTATAAACTTTCTATCTCTTTGGAGAAACAACGGCTACTCGTGTGTAATAATTTCGGTTCTTGGGGCGTTTTGAGTCTCCTCGTCAGATCCCATCTATCCAAAGCCTTCGACAACAGCATAACATGCTACACATCGGAAATTTCCTCGGACGGATTTTGAGTTATGTTCACGTATGCCATTCCGTCTGAAATCTTCATGGTAAAGTTAGCGCACTGATTAATGAAGTACTCCAACTTATCATCCAAGCCTCAAATGGTTCGGCATCCCACTACAAGGTTGGTGTCTATCTTGTCGCCGTCATAGCGATATGTAATCTGTCAGCCCACGACTGCCTGCAACGCTGGAGTAGATATGAGCAGGCCAACCGATATTGATAGATGCGTCTGCATATATCCAAACAATATACTTACCAGGCTCAGAGGCTGTCCCACTTCTTCTCGACATTGAGGCGATTAGAGAGGTTAGGGCCGGCTGGAAGTCCAGTAAGCACATGAATTGGCTCTAATACTTTGAGAGCACAAGCACATAGAGACATCTCAGCGATCTCAAATTAAAAAAACAGTGTTAATGCACTTTGGGTCTTAGTTTAGTCAAGTATTGGAGTCACTATACTTAAGGTATGGGCTGATCTATAGGTAATAATGAGAGTATATACACCATTCCTTAACAGAACATGTCACTCCTCATCGAGTCACATGCGTCAGCAATATTAAAAAAGGGAGTCCGTTGTCCAGAGTAACTTGTATGAGTTCTAATCCTGTTTCTTGATCAACAAGGGCACGTAGAGCTCTCGAAGCTGTCGTGTCTCTCCAAATTTGAGATGTGTAGTCAGGCAAGGCGAGCCAGCTCAGCCAATAGGAAGACTAACTCGTTTCCCGATATTCCATATCGGGAAACATACTGCGTTACTGGGCCCCACAAACGTTGTTACATTGCATCTTGGGCCTCGGGTGATGTTAATTAAGGCAAGACTGAAAGGCCTGCAAGATGTCTGAGCTTATTACAACCTCATGTTTCCATCATTTTAGTGTCGGTGTAAAAGAAAAGGATCTTCCATCGAGGTCGGACCTTGGTACAGCACACACATATTGGTTCATATTAACGAGAACAACGTGACCAGTCGTATCTACTCTTTGGAGCTCCCAAAGGACGGTGACCACGAATAGACAATTTCGTTCGCAGGATTTAAACAGAATCACAGGACCACAGTGTGTAATGATTCAAACAATTTGACATTGATGACATACAGGCACAGACTATACTGAGCCTCCCCACACAAACGCCTCATCAACGATAATGACTGTTTCGCTCCTATGTGTTCCCATAAATACATATACAGTATGGACTTCGTTCGTTCGTTTCGCTGACTATACTGATTCTCGCCCCAATATTCAGATCCATTAAACGCTCGTCAAATTAGTACACAAAAAGACATGTTTGCCAGACTTTACACCATAACCGGTTCGACAGATGAAATGGGCATATGTGAGATGGTCGTTGGGATCATGTAAGGTCCCAGTGCGGAAGAGAGGATGCTAGCAATATTGCGAGCCATATCCGACTTCTTGCCCAGGCACCAAAGCGCCTTGGTGCAGTCCTCGCATCGGCGGACCAGGTTCATGACGCCAGGGGTCTCGAGTGGTGCGTGTTCATGTCGCACATTCTCCTCGACTTCAGTGAGAAGGAGAATAGCCGCCTTGGTGAATGCCCTAATGAGAATCATGGTCCAAGGCTCTGTCAGGATAGAGCCCTCGACAACTGCGAAGTGCAGGTCCGAGATACCCGTGCCAGGAACATCACCGGCTCGAGGGCGTGTCGAAACTCGTGCAAGGTCCGACAAAATAGCTGCACTGTCTCTTCGTAGTGAAACAACTACGTTGGCAGCCTGTCGCACTTGAGTCGAGTAATCCAGACCCAACTTATTTTCATCCACAAGCTCAATCAGATCCGCGAGTAGGAGAGCAGCACAATGGAAATGAGCCACCACACACACAAACCAGCTCTGAATGAGTGTCGGAACACTGTCGTATTGCTCGACCAGATCCCTAAAGAAGGCCCCGTAGCTCACGTTCCAGTGCTTGTACACAGCCATGGCATTCGAAATGACCTTCTCGACAGGTTCGCCTCGGTATCGACTTCTGACCGTGTTCTGGAGGTACGAGACATGTCGGAAGAGGATGACCTTGATAGGAGCTGCAGTGACGACACCCTTGGATGCAGCATCGTACGAACAGGGCCAACGAAGAACACCCTCCTTGTTTTCGCGGACAAACAATTCTGCCCACCATCTGGCGTCCTGCGGTCGATACTCAATATTGTAGGATTCGTGTTCTGGATGGTCTGGATAAGTCGGGTCATGGTGGCACTCCTCATCTGAAACAACCACAGGTCGGCCGTTCATGGACGAAGATACAGTGTCGAACATGACTGTCATCCAGTAGACAAGACCAATAGTACCCTTGTCCTCCTCACTTAGAGACTCCGCAGATGTAGCCTTCTCCAAGCCCAGAGAACTTCCAGAAGCATCCAACACGCCTGTCTCGCGAGCTTCGTACTGAAACTTGAGAGCATGCATCTTTCTTGCAGCTCGCTCCATAAATACTGGCGGTCCTTCTGCGGCAATAATTTCACTGAGCTGAGATGCAATCGATCCCTCACCCGAAGCGATGGGACTATCGCTAAAGTTGCCCATACCAAACGGCATATCGTTGTTGTTGTTATCCTCCTCATCTCTCGGTTTCTGTGCTAGTCCCATGATCAAGTCAGCACAAACCACACGGAAACATTCCATATCTGAGCAGTCCTGCAAGGCCCGCTTGGCCTGGGCCCAAAAAGTCCTCTGAAGTGTGCGGTCGAAGTCCTCGTTAATATCGTCAAACTCCGATCTCATGCTGTCCATTTGCGTCAAGTTCTGTGGGAACCTGTCTCGCTCACGTTGACTACCTTGCGCCCATTGGGTAGCAAATGCCATGATAGCCAAATGCAGAGCCTTCGAAGCAGCTCTGTCCTCCGATTTACTGAGTCGGATCAGTTTCGTATTTTGTGCTTGCTTGTCGAGCTGAATAACCCGTCGATAAATTCTATTGTCTTGCTGTTTTGGCTGACCAACGCTGAGACCCTCAAAATGAGATGCCAGCCAACTCACACCGTTGTTGGATGGCCGAGTGATGGTATTGGGCTTATAAGGACATGTCTCCTCTGACAGCCAGCAAGACAGGGCGTGTTCCAAAACATCATGGTATATCCTCATTAAGTTGTCCGAGATCAGGTTGTTGTTCGTCTTGGTCATCATATTGTGTGTCACTGAAAATGGCGAAATGGAGGTGCTGTAGCTTCTTGCTATACTTTCTGGGTAGTGGCGCACGCTGAGAGACCGAGAAGAGATATCGCTTTCGTATGAGTTGGAACCAGAAGGTGAAGGTTGGAACGGAACATCGCTGCCAACCGAATGAGTTTGGAAGAGAGGCCACCCATTGTCTCCATTTTCCTCCTCCGCAGTTTGATGTCGTGAATGCAATCCTTGACCGGAAAGGTCTGTGGAAGGTGTGAGATCCATGGGATGTGGGTGTGCTGGCGTCGAATGAGGTTCGAGACTCTGCAGGACACTGTTATGGAGGCCAGCATCGAAAGCAGTCGGATCGAAGACGCCGTTCACAGGCATGGTATCGAAAGTTGTGTGAGGAAAAGCAGAGAAGTTGGCGAACCCAGTTGTATCCATTGGCCCCCAACATGACAAGTCGTGTGCCGTCGGAGGTGCCTGCAACATATCTAGCAAGGCAGTTGCATTAACATCAAGCGTTTGGTTCGTTGGTAGAGGGGCTTGAGTCGGCGAAGGTCCTGGTTGCTGCTGCTGAGGACGCGGACGTTGACGCTTGGCCTTTGTGCGCGATTGATCGGGGACGCGGCGAGGTGCGCCATTCTGAGCAGGTACTTCGTTGTTGATGTTTGAGCTTGTGGCAGCAGGGCCAGTCTGTAGTTGAGCGCGAACCCAGTGAAATGTGCATTGTTTGCGAGTACGAAGGCAGTATGAACATCGTAGAGCTCTAGAATCAATCTCATCTGTGGTTTTATTGGTCCCTCGGTTAGCGTCGTCGAAGTCGGGAAAAAGGCGCGGGAGGGGGAGGAGGAGGATTGAGGAGAGCAAACCAACTCACCAAGATGCTCCTCAGCAAGAGAGGTACCGCTGGTGCTGTCACCACTGTTTCGAAGCCTCTCTGAGTTTCTTTGAATATCCCATAGTGAAGGCGCATCGCATGCCCGCTTGGCTTTACGACACTGGTCGCACGAACGGTTCTGGCGTCTCATTGTGAGTGAAGGCGAGTTAAAATGCGATGAGTGGCCGCGGGGGCCCGGGTCCGAAGGATTGGAGGTACACAGTCAAGTCGCGACGAAGGTATAGCGACGAGTATATCGTGAAATAGGCGAATAACTAAATAGATATAGTAAAAGATTAAGCCAAATTGAAGAATGTTTGCTGCAAGATGAATGTTAGTGGGAGGTTATGAGATTGAGATGAGACTGAGGTGGAAAGAAGCTTGGGGAATGGGCCCAAAAATGGACCTGCCCTGATGAATGAGATTTGCCGCGAAGCCCCGCGCTGATACTGATGCTTGTGCTGATGCTTGGGGCGTGCTGGACTGGGCTGGGATGGGGCTGCTTAGCATTGAAATCCAGCCCAGTCATCGGGGCCAAGGTCAGGCCGGGCAGTAGAGCGGAACCCGACAGGACCAATCCAAGAGGAATGTACATTACCAGTTCACTTCAGTGGAATGTGCTTCACAGCGGGCCGTCAACACCTCTGGAGCCACTAGAGTGCTGACCCAGTAGCACATCTTGTCCCTGGACAGGCCCTGAAGTGTTAAGGACAGGATCCAAACTTCAGTGGTCGGGCTCCGCTTTTCCGAACGAGGTTTCACTCTCCCCGCACCAGACTAAGCCATTCAAGCTCTATCGTTGAGAACGGCCATTCAACCTAGGATCACCCTCGGATGCAACTATTCCCGTTTTCTGGGACTCATCACTCACCTCGGCGCCGAGTGGTAGCCCTAACCAACCAAAAACTCAGTGAAATACTGTACCTACCTCCCGGGACCTTCGGAATAGGATCCGTCCTCAATCTTGAGTGCTCAACGCTCGAACACAACCAGAAACGGCTGGAAGGATAACTCCGCCTTGGGGGATCTTCCAACCCATGAAGCTGATTATTCCTCTTTGGGATCTAGTTGCTGCTCTTTGTCCCAGTAGCCAAGTCCATCTGGGCCCACAGGATTCAGCTAAAGAGAAAGGGGTGGGAGCCGAGAAGTTGTTTGAGCTTTACGATGGCAAATGGCGAAGGAAGTGTTAGCTCAAGATCGATCGGGATAGAGGAAGCTTGGGAGTTGGCCGTCTTGAAACCCATGCCAATATCGTCAATTCGGTGAATTGTCCATCAGGATCCTTTGTTCTCTACCCCGGACCAACGACAGAGTTAAAGATATTTTACCAGGTTGTCACAGAGAAAAAGCAAAACTACAAAAAGCAACAACCAACCTCTAGATTCCCTGTCCATAACCATCCGCAAGGGGATTCGCGTTGCATGTCGCGTGCGTCTCAACAGCCAATCGCTCAAGTCTCTTGGCAACCCCTGGTATGACCTAAACATTCGATAAGCCCCAACCAAACAGGGATCAACTTTTTCTTCGATCCCAGCGTAAAATGGAACTCTCCTCCTTGCTTTCCATCGCTAAAACACTTCTTTGCAACATTGTGCATCCATAACCCCCCTAAGCTCCCAAACAAAAAGTCCAGAGTGCTACGCTCCACACACCGGTTCCCCGACTCCTCTTTCAAGGTTGCCAGAGTCTCCACGCCCGCTCGCCTATCGTGTAGCCCAGGCTCTAGGTTATTACAGATCGTAGACGACAGTGCTGGACTTTGTTCAAGTTGTGGTGCTTCAGCCGCGAATTTCCGCTTTAGTGGTTAAGTTAGCGCGGCGATCCACTGTTACAGATGGGCCTGTAGAGCCTCACCAACTTCAACTTCAATGCCAGAGGTCTTGAAAACTAACGACACAAGGAGTGAAATATATGACACTAACTCAACACTTCCTACTGTAGTATATCAGGCGAAGGATAGGGCCTCGGGCTTTGCTATGCCTCATGTACCTCATGTACAAGAGGTATGGCAAGTCAGCTTCACTTTCATCCATGTGAGCCACGAGCAGAGAGCACTATCAGCCATTCAGCATGCCCTTCGCAGACCTATGCATGCATAAGACTGGCGATATCCACCCACAGTTTGTGGCAAGCTTGATCGAGCAATGCCAAGTTAGATGCTTGCGTAAATGTTTGCACGATTGCAAGCCTAGGGTCAGCCCAACTCAAGCCAAGTTCAGACGATCATGAGACTAGCATACACTTAATCGAGGCGACTACATTAGCTAGTCCACGCAGAGATCGAACATCAGCCTCCAAGACGTTGTCTCCAGGTAGTCGGTTTCCAAGTTCACCGCGCCTTCATTATCTTAACTCGATCTTATACCCCAACCATGCTGAGTTACGGGTGTTAGGCTGACTCACGGCAACAACCGCACATTTTAACACGATACAAAGACTATCTGATGACGCTTGCTTTAGTCCAAGAATAAGTCATGAATAGCAATGTGCCGCATAACCCAATATCTATGCAATATTGCTTTCAGAGTGAGGCTTCCCAAGTTGGGCTCCACTCCCCACTGTAGATGCGGGGAAGAAAATCCGGGGTGCATATTGTTAAGGAATTCCACAGACGTCAATCATCTTCAATAAGCTCTTCTATGGCTCTAAAAATACCCTAATCAAATGGGCTTAATGAGATTTCTCTTGATTTATGAGAAGTAATTTAATCTCACATGAACATGGCATCACACGGTAATAAAGATCGCTTGTCGCGGACCCCGCGAAGATGTCCGAGAGACCGTTTCACATAAACCCGATATCCAGGGTCCAGACTCCCCTGGCCAAGATCTGGTAGTCGATATGAGGGGAAGGGCGCTTACTGAGGTATAGAACATGGTCTAGACAAGCCTCATCTGATCATGAGGAGGAGCTTCGGCTTCTTCTAGACTACCATCCTCTGCCAAAGTTTGAGGTCAATGCAACTGAATGGCTGGTCCAATAAACAGCGGTACCATCCTTCTTGATCGGCGTGCGGTGTGTTTTGCACCGAGTCATAACCTCACCAGTGTAGCTTTGATGACATTAATTAGTGAGACGCTGTACTGGGCTGGCTTGAAAGGTACATTGCTGTGTAGTAGGTCTTGATAGCAAGCAAAGACCACAATTAACTGCATGAATCTGGTGGACTTGTTCTTCTAGGTATAATTTAATGAAACAAAGGCGGCCCAGGTCAGGCAGATTACGATTGAACATCCATCAACTGAAAACGCCCAGAATCCTTCCATTGGGGTCCAAGGCCACAACCTTTGACATGTAGTGTGCCAGCTCCTAAGCCTCGCTCTTTGCTGTTGGTCACACTTTACGAAACTGTTATGCAGCCGCAACTGACACTTACACCAGAGTCGATATCCTATTGGTTTCGCATCATGCGACAATGGCGGGGAAGCTGAAGCTGCGCAGATTACCCCTCCCCAAACAAGGATGACGGCTGATACCGTAGGACTGTTGCATGACTCTCTAACACCATCATCTTCGTTTGGAACCAACAGTGTGATAACTAGCCCATGTATGCATGAGGTGAGAGTGTCAAAGAGGAGAGGCTACAACCAACACCTTCTTCGTACCGTGGGGGGCAAGGGAAGGACGAGTTTGGAAATTGTCAGTGGGGGATCGTAATGTGACAGGGCTGGTGATGTAGGCATACATGATCTATGAAGTGTTGCGATGGATAAGCAGCTACCATTCGCAGTTGTCAGGTCACTGGAATAATCGACACACATATGAGTTAAGAGCTCTTGTTATGGCTGAGTGATGAAACTGCGAGGAATTCGTCAGGCTCCAATGAACAGTCTCAATCAACAATCCCTCGAAGCAGCATAGTTTTGTCAAAACATGCGGTCTCATCAGGTCGCATAGATCCAAGTTGGAGCCCTGTTGGATCCTTTTGAATGTAGACATGTCGATGCTGTATCATGGCCAAGTCGGTCAGGCTTCCATATCTAAGAGAAAATAAGAAGTGCTGTTGATAAGGGGGAGTCAACTTGTGCGCAGTTAGCATCGTTCACCAGATGATATCCATAACCCCTCCATCCAGGAATCCTGCATATCCTTGGCATCATTCAAGAGGTCGGAGTACCTTACAAGACACCAGGTTTATCACGACAAAAAGATGAAACGCGTACAATGTTTATTGGTCCACAAGTGTCTTTTTTGCAAGACACGCAATTCTATGGTCAGGCCAAGTCTTCTTTCTCCGCGCCATTCAACCCATTTGCAGCGACATACTCATGAGATACTGAGTGCCATGACTAGAAAGTGCCTCGTTGGCCATCAATTGGGCCAGGCGGGTTTGGGTATTCGCTCTTGTTTCCACCGACTCCAAGTCCAGGTTCCGCTACAAGGTTGTTCATTTCGAGACGTTTTGGATTAATGAGACGTTGTCTCCCTTCAACATAATTTGACCTGGGAGGTATTAGTTGGCTTCAAAATTGGCAGGTTTAAGGGACGTACCAAGAGGTCTCCTGGTCTCCTTCTCGTTAGTCTTGGTGACCTGCTTGACCTCCACAGCTTCATCGATGACTAGGTTCATGAACTCGTCGAATCCCTATCAATAGTCAGTAGTCATTCTTCAGCACGATTCCACATGTACTGACTCTGATCTTGCCCTCAATACGGATGGAGAGCTGTTCGTACAGCCAGATGCTGACTGTGGCGTGCTGCGATTGTTAGCAAAGTCCAAAGGTCTTTCCGAGTTCTTTCAGCCCGCCGTCGCGGACCTCGAAACACAAAATTATCCCGATCCTCGGATCCTGGTGGGGAAATGGGGTGCTATTGTTGTCTCCAGTCTGATCACGAGGGTTCGAGACTGTCGCGCCCGACAGCCAACCCGATTCAACCACAGCAGTCCCAAGAAACAATAAAGCAACAGCCACCACGTGAGAAACATTCAGGTGTTCGGCTTTTGTAATCTCGACATCGTTGGGCGCAGAATCGGTGCAATTTGTGTTTTCGAGGTCCACCCAGCGGTCAAGCGTAAAAGCGATCGGTAGCGCACGTAGAGACAAGACTTACTTCTCGAAGAAGCTCGAAGATATACTTGCTATATAACGATTAGCACAATGCTCCAAAAATCCAGAAACCATGCGATCGCGTAGCAGAGGGGAGCTCGAGGCTTACATGGGAGGCAGCATAAGACGGCGACCACCGCCACCACCACGACCAGTCATTTTGTGAGGAGGAGCGCAAAGTATCGAGAAACTGATTCAGGGTGCTCTTGCGCCTAGGATCGAGGTTGGAATGGGAGGTAGAAAGGTTCGATTGTTTGATCACCGCGATTCTGCTATCGCAAGATCGAAGTGGAAGCTCTAAACACCAACCCAAAATCTCGGCGGAGGTGGGGCAATGTTTATCCGGGATACCAATACTCCCGGGTAGGTCAACATACTGGGAGATTCACAGCCTGAATGAGAGTAACTACCTACTGACCATGCCACAAGTCTACAGGGTGTAATGGGATCGTTTATTCTCTGCAGATCACTATTGTCCTGTATGTGTTGAAAAGTATTAAAACCAAAATTTCTCAAAATTTCTAGTTTGTGTTTTGTTGGCCAAAATTGTATTTGTTTCCCCATTCGAGCTCCCTTTGTACTGCCTCTGAGTGAAATCACAAACACTTTCACGATGACCTAAGGAGTAGGGAAAGACTGTAAGAGGATACTGGGTATTTAATTAACTGATGTTGCTCTTAAATATTAGCACATCCGGTTCTGCATGTGATGAACATGATTGCCAGGTAAAAAAACTCAAATTAGATCCCAATGTACGCAGAGAGTTATATCTTAAGTAAAGGACAAGCCATTCAAGTATTTATTTCCCAAGAAACAACCGAAATAATCTTCTTATCTTTTTCATGGCCATTGGGAAGACGAAACGGTTGCCAGCTGCTCACTTAACCCTTGATATAAATACCTTCCATCCATGGATGGAGCAGGAGAGGCAAGCCCGTTACAGTAAGAACTCGGTAACTTAGGTTAGGCAATGACGGACTGTTTTGGTCTATAATACCTGCCAAAATATACGGTGTCCATCTTGCGCCTCTTGAAAATTGCAATGCATGCAATTTGAGCAGGAGGGGAGAAAGAGCGATAGTGTCGACGAGTAAGTATCCCGGTCTCTGCTGGCCCCATCTCAACCTACAAACCAACAACAACACATTCGATACCAAAAGTCTCTTCACCATCTCTGTCATTCTTTCAAATCCCCTGTATTGTTTTAGCCACTCACTAGGTATATGGTATCAAATAGCCAGTCATGAACTTCCACTTTGCAAACCCCAGAGATGAACAGAAGCAATCTCTCTTCTTTCGACTCCCACGCGAAATACACGCTGATATCATCACCATCTGTGTCCCAACATCTTGGCAAAGATTCAACAAGTACCACCAAGACGAAGATCAAAAACCTTTGCGACTCATCAAAGCCGAACGGTGCCTGCCAGTCTTGTTCAGCACTTGTCAGGAAATGTTAGCAAGGGCACCGTACGATATCTCGACCCAAGCATATCTTGCGTGGGCCGCCCCTATACCTCCATCTATCTCCTGTCATGGAGCATATCACATGGCTCCATACATAAACCCTGTATGGCCATGGGAGGTTCTAGCCTTTGGTCATGTACGAAACAATGTCTTCAGAAAGGATTGCCGGGGAAAAGTTCAGCCAGTCATATTGAACCTCCAATTCCTAGAAAACCATCTACACAGTTGATCACCCTTTATACCTAGAAAAAGGAGATTCCGAGGGCAAGACGAACGGGAGAGAGGGGACATAACTGGGCATGACAGCGTGTAGTCACAAAAGCGGTGGTATTAGTAAAGCTCTGCGATCTACACATTTAATGAATCCGAATCCGAAGTTTTCAGCAACAGGTGGAGCAGAAAAGTCAGGCTCTGTGAGAATGTGATTACCATCAAAGTTGAAGTTGAGACTCTTCCCACCAGATACGATGGTTACCAGAACCGACGAGGCAGATCACCAGGAGTCGAAAACCTCTAGATATCATAAGAGAAGAGCTTAGAGAAGAGGCGAGAATGCTGTGATACCCTTACCTACAACGATCTGCCCATCGTCGTTCGATAACGCGAGTATCACCTTGTTTCACAAATCGTCTTGGTAACTATAAGGAGCAGTAAGAAAGTAGCATCGACAAATGTAATCCACAGAAAAGCAAGTCAGTAATGAAATAACCCAGTATGACTCTCCATTTTCCACCCGTGGTAAACGAGCCGCCTGCTCGAGGCAATGTGGTCGTGTCGTAGGGCTTCTTTCAGGGAATGACAACAGGTCCTCGAACCTGTAAGCACGATATCAAGCAAAAATATATCTCTTGGAGAGAAACAAAGCATCGTAATAGATTCTGGTACACCATCAAGTTACATTTTCATTGTGGACTGATGACGGAAAGAACATCATGAATAGAACAAGACACTACTAGTCAGCCAAAAGTGTATAGAACGAGCTAGTATATATAAAATCAGAAACTATGTCACTCTATAATGAGATACATGAGAATTGTAGTAGAGTAGTCAATATAGCTCATGCCCAGCATGAGTCCCGTCATCCATCAGATATCTCGTACGCCTATCCAACGCTGGAAATTCAACATGACATGCCTATACGACAACAAGCATGTACCCAATAAATAAAGCCAGAGCGAGCCCAAGACCAGGTCTTGTACTGAATGCACCGCCCTCCTCTTTTGAAACCTCTTCCTTGAACTGGCCCTCGACATTACCCCTGGGCCAGTACTCACAAACGAGGAACCAGCCTCGTTCACCGCAAAGCTTTCTTCCGCATCCAACAGTCGTAGTATCCTTCCATACAAGCTGCGTGAAGTGTCCCGTCTTCTTACTAAACTTGGCCTTGTCGAAATTGTACTCCTCTCGCTCATCACCCCAAGCTTCGACGCTCGCAGTAACATTGGGATAACCTATAGCCAGGTTCTCACCATAGGGTCCACCAGAGTGCTCAAAGTCGCAGTCATCATTGTCATCGAGGTAGTCTGTTGCGAACTCCTCGAGTGTTTTGTTCCATTTTAGTGCTGTTGCGTTGTGTTCCTCACGATAGAAGTTGGTGCTGTTGAGGACGGCTGATGTGAAGGATTTGCCTTCTTTGTATTCAGGCTCATTGGAGGGGATGGATACCGGAGCTGTGATTGTGACATCTGCAGCGAGACTTGAGCCGATGAGGAGGGCGGTAAGAGGAAATAAGAGGTTCTTCATGGTTGTGAGATGTGAATTGGTGGTACGGTATGGGTCGTGTAAGTGGTGCCACAAGAACAAGTAGCCCGCCTTCTTGAAGCTATTTAGACACGAGGCAAAAAGCCAAATGATACGAATCACAAGAGTTGTTCCAAAAGTCTAATCACAAAGAAACAAAAGGATGATTGAAAATTTAACTCTATTCTTTGTCCTCTCAGCCTGATTTACCTTCATCTTGGCCTTGGAACAGGCCTATGACGTATGCCTTTTACCGCCAATAGCTGTACAGCACATGGCTCAGCTAACCCTAACCTTGATTGATGACGAGGGACAAGGCTGGGCAATTGCTGGCCATAAGTGAGATATAGACTGAAGCTATTCAGTAGCTGTATTAGAGAGGTAAACGATGTGAAACTTTTAGTGGAGGTTTAACCGTCAGTCTTTAACAGCCATAGGTTATGCAAGACTCGATTGACTTGAGACGGTGTCGAACTGGAGGGGTGTCCGTTTCTCGACCCCCCACTATCAGCGTAAACTACTGGATATAGCTTGAGAAGGACGGCAATTGGCGCTTAATCAAACAATTATTGACTGACCTGCTCATCTCAACATTTGCTGTCATGTTTACCTCTTGTCAATTGATCACAGTACTTGCTTAACCCCCACGCTATTACTACTCAAAATCCGCGGTCGTTGACATGCATAGCCGATTCCATTGGAGGTTAACAGTACCACTGCAACCGATCCAAGGCATGAAAGGTTCCCATCCGATAATAGGCATAGGCAATAGAGTGTGACTCACCGGATGATTAGTTCGAGAGAGGTTCGGCTGAATCTACCGTACCGTACTGTACTGTACAGTATCGTATCGTATCGTATCGTATCGCATGCGCATTATACCTTACCGTACCGAGTACACATTCTAATTCTGTTGCCTTGTCGTCTGTCTTGTCCAGTCCCACTCCTGCGCGTACTCGTCGACTAATAACGCACTCGTGCGGATTCTAGTGGTCCCTTCTCATCGCAGTCGAGTTCTAGATCCCACCGTGAAAGTGGGCTATCGAAACGGTAGCAAGAATAGAGTTCGGTTCTCAAACGTGTATGGCCGATGACCGGTCATGATTGAGCGATTAATTCTACAACGAGGCTCTGTGTAACAACCAACGAGTTCATGAATGGCTGAGAATAGTTCATTGAAACATGAGCTCCAGTCTAAGCATAAACGCCTCCTCTCAGAGGCAAACAAACACAAAGTGCCGGTCTTCTTCCCGTGCGTAGACAACCCATTGGAACCCCCAAACATCATCTCGTACGTCAAGTCGCATCGCAGATCATCGTTAACAGAAATTATTAAGCAACTAAAACAAGAAACTAGCAAAGAAGGCGAAAAAGCGAAAAAGCTCCGACCGATTCTGCGGCAATTGTGAGATGTTTCTTCTAACCCGCTAATGTAATTGTTTGTTCAACTGTCATGCCACTATACCACCCAAAAAGACATAGCGATATCCACCCCAAAGGAAACAGTAGAAAAAGAGTTATTGACAAGACATGATTCGCCCAGAGTTGCTCAGGACCCTGCTGATCATCTCGACGTAGGCCGTAGATCTCTTGGAGCCAAAGGGCTTTGTCCAAGTTTGGGCATTCGCACGCCTGAAACCAAGTTTTTTAACTGCTTTTCTTGTTCTTCTAGTCAACTTCGTGAGCGCCACTATCGCCACTGAACTTAACAAACAGCCAACAATCAGTTGATGTGATGATGACCTGCAGAACGAGCAGTGGGACCAGTTCAACGAGAGAGGAATGCATAGCCGCTCCCTGGGATATACCGGTGCGCAAGCCAAGTTGACTGCTTGCTGGCTGTAACATTACGTAGGCAGATGAAACATAACATTATGTTGCATTGTCGAATGTGATGTCTTCCGGGCCGAAGATTAACCATGCAATTCCAGATGCTGAGGTATCATTGGATTGCATCTTTGGCCACATGGTTGAGGTGGTCTTCGGCCACGATACCCTCCAACCGCCGATTCTAACCACTACGGAACCTTTCCGCTAGCGGGCCTGGCCCCAGACTTGGCTGATTTGTCTGTGCTGAGCTAACAAACGAGCCGTACTATGGTTAAACTATTCGTGATAGATCCAAAAGTGATCTTGACTTCTCTCACAGATAGGTATTCGTCGTGGCGCAAAGGCAAGATACCCCTTCAATTACAGGGTCATCAAGTCTGTAAAAATAACTCACAGAGACTTGAATTGGATCGCCATTCAACTTCCTGGTCAGGAAAACGCCACAGGCCCGCCGTTCGTGGGCAAACTCAAAATATCTCATGTGTGTGCCAGCCCCTGCGTCTTCCCGAGGTCCTTGTACGGACGGATGTACATTACCAAACAAGTTCTTGGATGGTGCTTCGATTCCATGACTTGGGAGGACTCCCATGGTGCAGCTAAACTGAATCAGACTATGCCTCGCTCCATCCAATCCGACAATCTTTGCGACTTGTTGGCTCTGCTCTTCAACAGGCACTATTACCATTGAAATGTTATTAGCTTACCGACCCCATGGCACTCGTTAGTCTGAGTGTTTAGCGTAGAAACTGCCTGTAAACTTCTCTAAACCAGGTCGAAGTATTCCTCGCCACAAGGAAGAATCAAGTCAGCTTCTGGATCTCCAGAATCCTAACATCAAAGCTTCGCCTATTTTCTTCGGACAAGTACGGGGCTATCGGTATCCACCGGTATCCTCAGATCGCCAACGAGGCGCCTTCTTACAACGCAAGTCGTTCTGCTTTTCGATTAGCTACGAGGCTAGCTCTGTGTGGCTCCGGGGCCCTCCTGAGCCTCAATTACGGCAATAACAAGCAAATGGGATTATCCGTCAGCTCTGATTAATGGCTGCTAGCTTGCACGAGAGCCAAGGTAGCACGCACTCCAATTAGTTGGTGATCCGACCGGGACCCTCGCAGCACCGAGACTTCAGGTCTAGTCGCCAATGAAGAGGTTGCATGCGTAACCTCTAGAGCTTATGGTTCGTGGCCTCGAATCTTAGTCGTTGTTCCAGGGACAGGCAATGGACGTGACAGCCTCGAGAGAACCGCAGCATCCGAGGACGCGTCAAGGCGGGCGTTGGCGAGCGCTGAGGGAGGTGCTGCTTGTTAGCTTCACTTTCTTGCAAGATCAGCCATTTGATCTCGGGTTCTTCATCTCATTTCATTTCATTTCCAGCTCTTGTCATGCCTGACGCCGCCGCAAACAGTTAAATCTGGGGAAGTCAGGGATAGGATGCTGGAAGATGGTGTGTGCGCCGTCAACTACAAGGGACCCTGCCAGCTAACGCAACGTCCGGGGGCCGGCCCCAGATTCTTCTCCTTCTCCATGATCCATCCGTCCAACCCTTCAACGGAGAGAGCCTGGGGGATCCGGGCTTGGCTCCGCTAAACAGAATTTGGGGTAACTAGAGAGCACGGTGACTGGGGGAAGAGACCACCAACGAGTACTGTGCGAAATTGCAGAGCTGAAATCTCAGATGACTTGGCCCAATAGGCGATGTCTTGGTTCTAATGGCTCAATTGTCCGACTGGCGAGTATGGAAAAAGTTGAACAAAGTGGCGTGCAGGGGTTGAGTTAGACGAAGACTCAGGGCGTTCAAGGGGGGTTAAAAACGTGGAAGAATTGGTCAACGTGCCTAATATTGGGTAGCCCGCGGCTTCGTTGGTCAATCCCAGAAGCTGGTCTCACACGCATAAGCGCGTGGTGTGGCAGACCTTTTACGTTGTCAAATTTTCGATTCGATCTCTGAAGCAAGATGATGAAAGTGTCTCTTGTCTCTCAGAGAGATGATATCAATTCCGACACAAAGCGTCAGAACACGGCTCAGTCGTCACTAGAGCGGCATTTCTTGGCTATTTTGCACTCTGAAGTAGCGTCATGGTGATTCAATTTGGTACAGTCTTGTACCTTAAACGACCGACATCGCTCATTTGGACTCGAGACCTCGAAATGACAAGTACCCAATCCCAATCCCGAATGGGTTGCAGGAGCCTCTAGCTGTGGGCCATGGCTGCACCTGACCTCCTCAACCCTTGGATCGAATGGAGATATGCCTCTTTCTGGAGTTAGGATTCTGGGGTTGTAGGATTCCTCGATCAAGGCCTGTCCAGTGTGGCCTTGTCTGTCTGTGTCTGGCTCGTTTATGCTGTATGGTGACGACAAAAGAAAGGGAACCATAGCATGCCCGGTCCCTTCTCCAAATCGTTAGGGCTGATTCAGATTCTAAATCCTGTTTCAATTAAGAACAAGTCCCCGACCATCATGGATTGGAGACCCTTTGGGGAGAGTGAACTGTAGGGACCAAATACTCCAAGTCCAGCAATGGGGTATCATTCCTCACTGGTTCAATGCTGCGTTGCTGATACTAGATCCTCGATAGCTCTTAACCTGTTGGTTCACATGCTACAGAGGGTTACAATTTGCAGCAGCCAGCCCTCATTTGCCAAGTACTGTACGTTCTTGGCTCGATAGTGGACCATATCTGCATCTGTAATGCATTGACATTTCTTCCGATTAGCCCGATTCCACTTCAAGATGCTAGTACGCCGCGTCGACGGCAAGAAACTCTCGAGACATTAAAGAAGAGCAGTGGCATCGTCAATAAAAGCTCTGTAGCAGCAGATGTGGGACCTTGGACGGAGACTCAGCAGTGGATTCGAGTCCAAGGCACCAGCACCACATATCTGATGCTGGATTCTGCATTCTGCATTCGTGCAGCTTGGGGATTTAGGATCACTCAAGTCCCACCGTGATGCTTGGCACATCTCGGGGGGCTGTGCAGCGGGTAGACTTGGGTCAGGGGCAAGGATCACTCTGGGAGCCTGTGCTCAGAGCAAAGGCCAAGTCAAAGCAGACCAGGCTAGAGATAGCGAGTTGGAGAAGCTCTGGGAGTGCGTGGATGACTTGACGTTTCATCTGAGAATCTCATCTCACTCAATGTGAAGAGCCTCAGAGTCAACCTAACCGCTAACCGTTGACACCTCAAGTGCTTATGGCGCAAGCCGCCAAGCTGATAACCTCGTGATTGCGAAGTGCTAATCCAAACTGGCATGTGAAGAGAAGAAATTGGATGTTTTAGAGCTATGCTTGTATTACGAACATATCCACCAAGAGTTGGTTGAATTAAGAGGCTGAGAATTTATGAACTGCATGATTTACCGTTCCCTTTTGCTACTGTGCTCACATACTGTACACAAGTAGAGAAGGTGTCTGGTCCGCGATGTTGGTGCTTATCTAGAAGATCACCGCGAACATACATGCCCCCGACGTCCGTGGCTAATGCAGAGAAACTCGCAGGCGTCCAAAATGGTCGTGTTCCTGGATCCTCGGTGAACTAGCTGGTCAATTGGAGTGAAGCATTCGAATCTGGCGCGACTTGAGAGCCGTGTGGTAACGATACCGTTGAGCATGGGAGGCCACACATTCCTTGTGTTCGGCGTGGCAAGATGGTCCTGTGACTGCAGTAGTGACATGGCTCGTGGTGTGTTGGACAGGGATCAAGGGCTCTCTGCAATTGAAACCCCATTCGTGCTCTGCGCCAGAAAAGACCCAGAGCCCGTCTAACGATGGATGCTAGCAGCCCGTCTCAGGGCATGGCTTGTCTCTCTGCCGCGGCGGGCGTTTGATGGATGGGACGCTCATCATTTCACCGAACTCAAGCTGTCAATCCTATCTGGCGGTGAGCGAGAATTATTCGCCGTTTCGGGCTGCGAGACAAGATTCGGATAGCCTGGCACCGCTCTAGGGTCCGTCGACGGCAGCGCCAGTCTATCTATCACTGTATCCGCTACTCGCTTCAGCACTTGAACAGGCAGTACGTAGCACAGATACGGTACATACAGTCGAGTCTGGTAAGGTAGCCTCATCACCCCCAGGATAGGATGGATCTTGCAAGCTGCGCTGGGTGGAAGGTTGGCTGTGACCCTAGCTACAGTACAGCAAAACCCCTGGACAAACGCAGTGATTGGATTCGCTGGAGCTTGTCTGATGTAGAGCCAAGACCTGGTCCCTTTGGCTTGCGTGCAGGTGGATCGGGGCGTAGCAAGCATCGAGGCATCTCGTTCTGGTCTGGTCTGGCCCATTTTCTTGACGTCTCATCGGATGAGACCATCCCCGGCAGTTTGTGGGAGAGAACAACTCAACTCGCTCAGGGCCAGGCAGGTCAACAGTTGAGTGTGGCATCCCTTTCGATGATTTGCTGGTAATATCCAACACTGAGAAAAGATACCTTATCCACGGACCTTAGACCTTGGACCTTGAACTGCATGTGTGACACAACTACGTGCGGCCCCATGCCCTAACGAGGCATCTACCAGAGACAGTAAGGGTCGAGGGTCCGCGCACGGCCCTTTTGATGATTGATTCTGACTCTGACTGCCTTTATCAGGTCTCGAACAACTCGAGATATTACTAATACTTGGATTGTCCAATGCAAGGGCGCTCTGCTGTGATGGGAGAATTGCATTGCGGTCATGGTCTTTTTGAAACAGACTAGACAGTGGGCTCGTGGATCACGACAATGTCTTCTCGGTGGTAATTGCTCCCCTGTACGACCAAACCACCAGTCGTACAGGACACGACAAGACAAGGCAATTCTCTAGAAGTTCTAGGGCCAGAGTGGCAAATGTTCTGGATGGAATGAAGAACACTGATGAGGCTGAACAGGCCGATCAGTCAAATGCCAAATGGCGCTTGGTTTCCACCAGAGGAAAAAAAGAAAGTTCCGTAAAAGCGACAATCATCATTGAGGGTCTTGCTGTTGTTGTCTGATAGGCAGAGAGAGTCTAGGGCTTGGCCACAGACACACCTCGAGCTACATACGTGAAACGCACGTTGGGCTTACAATTGGCTCTGACAACGGCACATTTTGTTGTGGCAGAACACATGACCTCGAGATGCGGATACTTTACTGTGCTGTTCAATTCGTTCTGAGAACGCATCATCTCAAGTCAAGTCAAGCCAACAGAACAGTCTCACTCACAGTCACCCTCGTTGGCCCAGCCGTGAGCGATATTCTCCTTCGCACAGTAGCAGATACCCAGACCCTACAGTGAAGAGAGACCCAGGACCCTATCGACGCTAAAAGCTACAGGCGATTTGATTGGGGTGGACCCGCCCGGTACGATTTTGGACAATCAATCAGCTGGGAGCTTGAGAATAGAGGCAATTGATCGACTGATTACAACCGAATAACTTCCAATTTGATGCTCATGCTTGCTAACGTATCAACCTAGCGGAGGTTGTGATTCACTTCCGGACTTATTGCCGACGTGAATTATAAAACGTAAAACAAGAAATCGTATCAAATAGAGAGACACGCTGCAGGATTGGGTCATTATCTCCTTACTCGCCCAGCACGTTATGGCTCCAAGGAGCCAAGAGTCGAATAAGCAGAGCCATCCTCTGAGAGATCATTCCATCGTGTGTAAGAGCAGACTATCTCTGACAAGCGTCGCGGAAGGCGTCCTCTCAAAGACGCCATGCCATCATCCCTAGACGTGAGTTGCTCGACTGGAGTTTCGGGTTAACAAAAGCCGCAGACTAAGAGATAATCAGTCAGAATCTCAACAACACAACGGGCGCTTAACATCATAGAAGTGGAACAGGCGATTAGTTGAACGTCATTTATCTCGCCATCATATCAGGGGAAATGAATAATAATAATAATAATAACACCAGCAGAAGCTCCATATCTGAATGATGTTGTTGCCTCTGGGCGTGGCTTGTAGACACAATGAGATTCCCCAATTGGGAGCTCTGCAGAACAGAGAGCGACTAGGAAGCTGCTGGACCAATCCTACGCTGGTGTTTCTAGACCTGGCTCATCGTCATGTTCCAGCAAGATTAAGCGCCAGGATACGAACAATAGTTATGGAGAGAGCGAGGTTGGTAGAGATAACAAACAGACAAACAAGCAAGCATCAACCGGAAACGGTCCTCGATAAATATTAATTATCTTTTGGAGGTTTCGAACCAAAGTTAGGCCGTGCCAATGACGCTAGTAGAGACGGCTCCAGTGTCAAAGCGAGCTACCGATGGATCTAAAAAGCCGTGGCCACTCGTATCTTAGACCTCAAAAACAGCCCGGGAGAACGTTCAAGGGTACTTCCTCTCCCTCCGAGTCCCTTTCAATTCAGCGCATGAATTGAATTCGAACGTTACATGCAGGCGTTGGTTGTTCTGCATTCGGGATGCTGCAATACAATCGTCATTCATCACACCCCAGTAGCTATTTCGAGTACACCCGATTCCAAACTCCAATATGCGTATGCAGTTCCTACAGCCCGGAGATGCACAGTACATACTCGGTCAGTTGAACTTTCAGCCCTGGCGCAGCCATCACCTACCTCGTTGTACTGTACTGTAGTTTGCAGACGTAGATACTGGCGCAGAGCGCCAAATGCCGTGGCAAGGCGCTGGGCAGCGCGATCCGGGTATTCATGCTTTGCAATCTGAGAGTTTCTGAGCTCTGCATCAGAAGGAGCTATAACTTCTAGATAGAAAGTTCTTGACAGCAAAGTAGTTTAAGAGTAAAACTTGAAGGTGGTAAACTCTACAAAGATCCTGGAATATCTGGTACCCCTTGTAAGCCAGACCAGTCAGTCAATTGACCGGCTTGCCCAGTCATCCATATCTAGCCGTGCCTCGGGAAGTACAGACTCACAGCACATTTGCCGCGTGAAGTAACAAATCTGCACTGAATAGAGTTGCTGCTGTGCCTTTCGTTACCAGAGTTTTAAGCATAGAGTCTGAGAAGGCGGTCATGAAGTCAATGAGGAAGCTTCCTAATGAACAAGGCCTACGGTGTATAAGGTGTGAAATCAAAGCATCCCACCATCACGAGACAGACGCACGAAGGGTAAAAGAAGGACGACTAACTTTGTACACGTAGGTATCCACCCATCCACGATTGGAGCATCTATGAGCCTCAACTGGCCCAAGGAAACACATTGGATGATGGTCGATACAGCTTGAACCTAGGTCCTAGGATGACGCAGTTGAGGCGAGTGGTGACAGCCTTTCGGGCGTCGAATCCGAGTTTTAATATTTGAGCAATTGGATGAGTTGAGAGGAGGATGATGAGGTGGATAGAAGAGCTTCTTCACAGCCTCAGCCGAGATGCGTTAAGTGGACGTGTCATGAAAACCGAATTTCACATTAAGAAGGAGCTGGTAGGAGTAGCTCTTTATTTAGAGCCAACTTTCCGTGATCACCATACCATTTGCTTTTGCTATCTATACTGCTCGAAATCTCTCTCACTCTTGATACAGTCTGCAAATCTGGCTGTCCCGTCTCTCTTCTTTACTCCGAGCGAACGACGGGAACTTGATGCGCCCCAGGGAACCTAGTCTAGCCTACCTTAGCGCTCCATAACGGCAACGCAAACGCAACTGGAGCCACACCCCCAGGAGCAAAGAACAGGGAAGGTCCAAAGGTCCAAGGTCCCTTGCCAATTCTGATTCAACAAGAGCGTGCACAGTATCACGCACACCGTGCTCCTGCTCTGGGCTGCTCCTGCGTCCTGCGTCGCCCATCCGTCGTCAGGTTCAGGTATCCTTGCCTGGGCCCTTTTTCGGCGCCAACCTTCCTTCTTCCACTGCACTTGCCGCCAGTGCCTCCAACTCTCTTTCTCTTTCACTTTCCTCAAGCGGTTGCTGCTTCGCCTGTATGTTCTGAACGACGATCTGAATTGCTTCATTTTTTCTTCTCTCTATACAAACAGAAGAATATGCCCTCATCGTTTATAGAACGCTCATTTCATTCAATCTAAACATCTCTCCCTCTCTCTAGATTTATCTACCTTACTTATCTCCCCTCCCCCCACCAAAGAGTGACGAACCGCGCCCGCCGCCCACCGAAACCTCCCCGCCATCCATCCTATCGCACTCAACTCTCGCCCAACCTTGTGCCCCGCGACGAAACACTTTCTGCTTCTGCGAGCACGACAGGTCCAAAATCTTCGTCCTTCGACCCTCGCGAATGCGAATCTGAACGATCCGACCTGCCATGGTGATAAACGACTCTGGCATTAGAGTCTCGCGCCCCAATCTCGCCATGACCGCTCCCGCACCGACAACCACCGCCGCCGCTGGCACCGTCGCGCCCTCCACCACTGACGATACTGGTGAGCTATCCCGCCTTCGCCGGCATTGCCCCTCGTGTTTCTGAGCTCGACTCGACCCGCACCGTTGCCGCAACAAGACCTTGGATACAAAACTTCGATTTATACATGCTAACACTCGTAGCATCTACTATCACAGTCAACACAAAAGCGCCTGCTAATAATTTCCCTCCCGCAAAGACGGACAAGCCACGTCCTCACGTCTGCGGCACTTGCCAGCGTTCGTTCGCCCGATTGGAACATCTCAAGCGACACGAACGCTCCCACACCAAGGAGAAACCCTTTGAGTGTCCCGAGTGCTCAAGATGTTTTGCTCGCCGTGACCTTCTGCTGCGTCACCAGCAAAAGCTGCACCAGACTTCGACCCCGTCCTCCCGTCCTCGTAATCGTCGTGAGTCCACAACCGGTGTCGCTCCTGGTCAGAGCCGTGCCCGAAAGAACAGCGTCGCTGGAGCCAACGCAGTTGCCGCTGCCGCTCCGGCTTCAAATGCCTCAAACACCATGCGACCCCGAGCCAACACCCTTGGCCATATCGACACAATGGCTCTCAGTATGGCCACTGCCTCTGCCAATGCCTCCGTGGCTCGTGGGCCTGTTCATGGTCATAGTAGACACCCCAGCCTCGCTGGCTTTCCAGTCCACACCATGGATCCTCTCTATGGTGGCATGTCCGCTGCTATGGGTCAACGAGCTATGCATCCTGGCATCCCTAAGCTGGAAACAGGAGCCTTTAGTAATCTCGACTATGTTAACCCTCTCAGGACGGCCCCGATGTCCTTCAACGAGTTCGATTTCGACACCATGCTCTTTGGGACAGCCACGACAGTAAACCCAAACAATCTCCATTACAGCGACTCACCGCAGGTGATGAATATGGAAAACTCACCCTTTGGGCACTCGATGAACGACATGTCTACGAACCCCCAGTTCGACGACCCCGTTGACTGGTTGACTGGTTTTGAGCAACAGATGTCATTTGCGAACGAAAATGTGATTGATGATGGATCGAGTCCGTCCGCAATCAGCACGACGAGTCAGAGTGGGATTAGCGATGTTATGTTGGATGGGTCGAATCATCCCGCGCCGGCTGGGACCAGTACCATGTGGCCGACATCTGTGATGGCCCCTCCACAGATGCCCACGAACCCTTTTGCGATGGAAATGAATGGCACAGTCTTTCCGGATCTCCTTAGCGGAGCACCGTTATCACCTCAGCCAGCTACTCAAAAGATGAATGACCCTTACTTCTCTACGCCTCCACCCTCGCTGAGCTCATTGAGTCCCTCTGTTGTGACGGGACTCGGCACCCAAAACATTAACCAGACCCTTGGCTTCAACGCCGGCCCGGAGACGCCATCTTCTCTAAATGGGGGCAACCACGGCGCTTCGCCAGTGACCACCATTACAGATGCTACCCGGCATGCCATCGTGAACATCCTGTCCCAGTGCCTACCCTTTGGGGGTCGTAAACATTCTTTTACTTCTCAAGGATCACCCCAGTCGCCACTTTCCCAGTCTGCCGGCAATGCCGTCTCGTCCCAAGCAGCTAATCTGCCCAGTACTCAGGACCTTCAGCGATATGTCGGTGCCTATCTAGCATACTTCCACCCCCATTTGCCTTTTCTTCATCTTCCTACTTTGTCCTTCGATATGCCCATCTCTGCCAATAGTCGTCCAGGTGTAGGTGGTAGTGGTTGTCTGATATTGTCCATGGCCGCTATTGGCGCGCTCTACGAGATGGATACTGTCCAATCCCGAGAGCTGTTTGAAATGGCCAAGAAAATGATCTTTTTTTACCTTGAGGAACGTCGAAAAGCCGATGTCCGAAAAGCAGATATCCGCCGAAGTACCCCAACTGACCATAACAATGACGGCGGCGCTCACACTCCCGTGTGGCTTGTGCAAGCCATGCTTCTAAATGTTGTATATGGCCATAACTGTGGCGACAAGACCGCCAGTGACATCGCTTCGACGCATTGCGCCGCCTTGGTCAGCCTCGCACAAGCAGCTGACCTCTTGCGACCCAATCGCCCCAACGCCTCTGACGGTCAGGATGTTCAGATGAGTGATGACCGAAACTGGAACACGAATCTGGAGCCTGATCAAGCAGAGTGGCTGCGGTGGAAGTCTGGAGAAGAGCGGAAGCGAACTTTATACGCTGTGTTTATACTTTCCAGCCTCTTGGTTTCCGCCTACAACCACACACCTGCGTTGACAAATTCAGAAATTTACCTGGACCTCCCTTGCGATGAAGAGTTATTCTCAGCTGAGACGAGCGCAGTCTTCCACTCACGCGGTGGAGCCGAGGCTGCAAACCACAACCGGATGACATTTCACGATGCATTGGGTGACCTCCTTCATGTCAATGAGAAACAGCATCAATTCTCTTTTGGTGGACAGTTTGACACCGATGGAAGCGACCCGATGAGTGCACCTCTTCGACCCAGCACATTCGGATCTCTGATACTTATCAACGCACTGCACAACTACATCTGGGAAACACGACAAAGACATCACAACAAAATCTGGACAAATGAAGAGACAGAGAAGATGCATCGGCACATCGAGCCTGCCCTGAAGGCGTGGCAGGCGGCCTGGGCAAGCAACCCTCATCACAGTGTAGAACGTCCCAACCCTTTTGGTCAAGGCCCTCTGTCAGCTGACGCGATCCCTCTGCTCGATTTGGCGTATATTCGGCTTTTCGTCAACCTTTCACGCTCAAAAGAGAGGTTTTGGCAAAGGGATTGGGACGGGATGGCTGAGGAGCTTTCTCGGGGAAATGAGATCGTTCAGCATGCTGAGCAATCACCGATCTCGAATTCTGAGTCTGGCAGTGCCGAACCTTCGGATAACTCAATCAATGGCTCAGGATTCGTGGAAACGCCTGCGACACAGACGTCATCGATGGATTTCTCCAATACTACGCTTCCTCTACGGCCAGCATCCTCTAGTATGTCGAGTCACACTACATCTCGCAGGGAAAAGCATCTTCGGAAGGCAGCTTTCTATGCCGCCGACTCCCTCGCCATGTCGGATAAGCTCGGTGTGACCTTTGCCGACTTCACAAGTAGGGAACTTCCTCTTCAGTCTGCCATGTGTGCATTCGACTGCGCCCAGGTTCTTGCAGAGTGGATTGCGACGTTGCAGGATCGTGTTGGCTGCTACTTGGGAATTCTTGGTCAGGATCAAGTCAATCTCTCCGAGGTTCCTGCCATCATGCTTCTGGAGGAAGAAGATGTAAAGCTGCTGGGCAAAGTCCAAGAAGTGCTATCGTCAGCAGAGATGAAGATGAACATGGAGCTTGTCAATGGCATGAACGGCCAGGAAGCTAACCTGGACATGGGTGGGCACAACGGCTACGCTTCCAAGCTACTCCGAATCACTGCATTGATGCTTGATAAGGCTGCAGTGTGGCCAGTGACACGACTCAAAGCTCGATGCCTGGAATCTCATGCAAACTTCATGCGAACACGGGCTGAGAGGTCCATCATGCCCCAGCAAAACGCACACGTATAAGACCAGATGTAGGAAAAGAGCATCTTTACAGTTTTGTTTCCTTCAAACCGAGTATCAGCACTCACGAATCACGTTGAGATGCATGGAAGGACATGAAGCGATATTTGTTTATGATTTACAGCAAACTCGAGCAACGGCTTTACGCATCATGAGATCTTTCATGTGAGCATCGTACACAAAAGTCTATGCTTTGTTTCTACTTGCAAAATTTTGTTTCTGGGCTTTGTTATTCGTATGATCTGTCAGTTTAGCGTCAGGGGCGTTTGGTGGCTGTCTTGTCAGCAGCTCCGATATCGCCACAGTTGGTATTGGAAGCTTGCGTATTATAAGCTTTGCTTGCTTTATCGTGAAGGATTGGTAGGGATTGGCACGAATTGCACATGGTAGTGCCGTGGTCGCACATGGACATGAAGTCGCTGGAAGGACTGGTGATTGAAAGGACACGCAGCGATCGTTGTCGGCTCACACACACGCGTCATAACAACATTCAAACTTCAACAAGGAGAATGTCACCCGAGGGCGAGGTTCACGGAATGTGCTGGAAGCTCTGGGGAGGGAGGCAATAGCGATAAGAAGTACATGCTGGGAAAAGTGGATGTCTCAACGGGTTTGATCGCAGGACTCGTACATGTACCTACGGATGGCTGCCTCTCATGTACCTTACCCAGTTGGCTCTGTAGCCTCGAGATGTTAGAGTAAAATAAAAAGTGTGTATGATTGGATTGTCTGTGTCTTGGTTTGAGTGAGCGAGTAAGTGATATGAGATGAGAGGCTAGCCTGGCCTTTTAAAACAAATTATCACATAAACACTCGTGTAAGAGATTGTCTTGCGAACTGGAAAATTGAAATGAGCCACTTGACTTTTATTGTTGCCTGGGTATGGATATTAGGCAGACATGAAACATTATGGCGATAGCTTGTTTATGAGTGAGTGAGTGAGGTGAGGCATTAGCGTCAACAAGCAGGTCCAATACCGGGGCATTTCTCAGTCGCAGCATCATCTTATTCTCATCTCTTCAACTTCAACTTCAACTTCACACACAGCAACACAAAATGACGGACAAACCAGAAACGAAACTCTCCCCCCCAGAGTTAAACTTCACTTTCGACGAGTCTGTCGCAGAATGGAACGTCAATCACCGCGAGTGGCTGAAAACTCACGACAAAACATGGGACTCGCTCGCAACCGGCGCCCTCGTCTTCGACACCTCCAACCGCATTCTCCTTCTCCAAAGAGCACCAGACGATAGTATGCCTAACAAATGGGAGATTCCAGGCGGTGCTTGTGACGACGAAGACGAAACTGTTCTGTACGGTTGTGTGCGTGAGCTTTGGGAGGAGGCAGGTCTGAGACTGCGACACATTCGACGTGTTATTCCTGATGGGCCAAATGGAAAACCTGGAGCTGTTTTTACGAATAGAACGGGGAAGAGGTTCTTTTGCAAGTTTAGCTTTGAGGTTGATGTTGAGGATACAGCTGAGGTCAAGCTGGATCCGAAGGAGCATCAGGATTATGTTTGGGCGACGGAGGACGAGGTTAAGGGGCAGAAGATGGGGGAGAGGGAGATCCCACTGACGAATGGATTGATGGTGAGGTTGATTGAGAAAGGGTTTGCCATGAGGAGAGACGACAAGGGGCGGTGATGATATGATACGCTGCTCCTCTTTATGTGCTGAAAGGCTCTTGCATTGTTCGGTGATTATGGGATCATATTACTATTAGAGTAAAGTAATAACTCAGTACAATCTTGAAACTCCTTAATACCCATTTTCCTTTATCTCATCCAGCGCCGGATTAGGTATATTTTCCAATCTCCATATGTCATAACCCAAACTCCCATAAAAGAGACCAACCACACCCAATTTAGTCAAGTTCAGATTTGCAAATAATGAGACGTATTCAGGTACTCTTTGAAATTAAATGATAGTCTTGGGAGACAGCCACCTCCCAATGAGAAGAGCTCGGGCTGCAAAGTAGCAAGCTCCTCCAACAGCAGTCATGCCAGTGAAGAGACCAGCCAGAGCTTGAGGGCCCATGTTCTCGAGCATGGCACCACTTGTAGGGAGAGCGATGAGCAGTGCGAAGGCGGTGACAAAGTTCATCATGCCTGGAGCAGTGGTTAGCTACAGTCGAAGTTGACTATAAGAGGGTAGACTCGCCATAATATCGACCATAGTCCTTGGCTTCACATGTTTTGCCCATACAGACTTTTATTCATTAGCCTGTTCATATATCAATGATGCTTAAGGTACCTACCTGGAGTAATGGAGAGAAAAGACCCAGACCCAAATCCCCAGATAGCAGACCAGGCGTACAGAGCAGTGGCTGACCTGGTACCAAACGGAACAAGCAGAGCCCCCATAAAGATGACAGTAAACACCAAAGTAGCAAGTAGAACATTGAAGTGCCCATACTTGTCGCCAATGACTCCGGGAATGATTCGGCCGAATGTGCTCGCCGCCCCAACAATAGAAAGAAGAGTATATCCATTCTCGGCAGTGAAGCCGACCCGAGTAGAAATGGACGGTAGAAGACCCGAGATACTGAAGATGACAAACTCAAACATGAAGATACCGGCTGTAACAAAACAGAATGCGGGTGATTGAAAGGCAGTGAAGTTGAGTGTTGAGCTCTTGGGGGTGGGTTGGCCATTTGTTGATGATTTGTAGATCTTGTTGAAGGCGGTGAAGCAGAGAATGGCGGGGAGGAGAAGACCTGCTGATATAAACGCCATGATTCGCATTGACCATTGCCAGCCGAGATTGGGATACGTTGACCGTAGAATGATAGGGAATATGACAGCGCCGATGGACGATCCTGCAAGTGTAATACCCATCGCGAGACCTCGCTTGCGGACAAACAGCTTTCCCACGATGGCGATGGCTACAACCATTGTCATAGCAGCGCCGATACTCCCGAATACTCCCAGGCAGAGCATGAAGTGCCAGTAGTTGCGACATTCGGCCATGAGGAGAAACATGGCCACATAAAGAACTGCTCCAACAGGACCGATGACATTGGGCCCATGGACATCGACCATCGGACCGACTTGGACGTTCAGAATGAGCGAGAGGAAGAGAAATAGGCCGCTGATCCATCCAACTTCGCCTTCGCTGTAGTCGTGGAGTTGGTTCATGCTTAGATATGTTTGGACTGTACCCAACGAGTTCATGAAGCCTTTTCCTAAGTCAGTCATTGTTCTACTGTTGGAGTGGCCGACTTACCGAATGTAGGTATCAAAGTTAGAAAAGATCCAAGGACGCAGATCCATGCACTGACTGTCTTTTCGACATCTTGTCTCGAGTCTGCGTCAGGTTGTGCTTCAGCGTCTGGGTTGATGTTCGACACTGTGGCTGTGATGGGATCAAGACCGAATGCCGCCCAGTTGGTATTCTCTTGAGAACTATTCCGTTGAACATTTGGCTCCTGTTGTGTTGAATCAACCATGACTTTCATCTTGAATAAAATTCAATTTCCTTTGCCTTATCAAAAAGTGAAGAGTGTCAGATGTAGCATGCATATAAGAATTATACGGAAGTGGTCCCGCCACGTTAAATCTTTTCTCTCTTTTACCAGTCACTTACACAAAACAAACAAGACTAAACTAGCAACTAATTAGGAAAATAGACTGCATCTGGACTCCGCTCATGGCAGTTTCTAGCGTCGAAACCACGCCCTACGGACCTCCTCGACCGGATCGGAACTGGGTACCGATGGAGGGGCACTTGATAAGATCTCATATTACATGCGATTTATGGCTTAAGCGAAAGATGCTCTCATTGTCGGTGAGAACATGGTCAGTGGCGTTGCGGGACCGGAACTTGTGGAGTCGCCGAGTCTTCTGGGGGAAAGGATATGGCAACTTTTGCATGAGGTTGCGTTGCTAAGACTACTGATAGGGTCATTCATTGTGTTGCGGCTTCGGTGTGAGTTACTCCTCTAGTTCTCAGGTGGTGGAGGACGTTTCCATGATGAGTGTAATAAGCTTAAACCCATGCCAAGTCTCATCATCGTATCATTAAATGTTTCATTTATATATAAGCTGCTCAGAGGTGACTCATAGCCAGTTGAACCTCTTGGAGAAGGGTTCCCTTGTCTTGCTTCCCCTCGGTAAGCTATCAGTGATTACGAGGTGAGTTTGTGATACGCACCATCATTGGCACAGCAGCTTAATCGAGACACCGATGTGTTCTTACAAGAGCCTCGAACTTCTCATGATACCGAGTACCAGTCAATACTAGAAACAGTCCTGCCCAAACTTCACCCCTCTTCAACTGAGGTTGCTTTTCTTTATCACCTCCGTGACAATGCCTTATCCTGAGATGAGAGTAGGAGTGAAGAACCACTCAGCCAGGCCAACTGTATTCGGTCCCAAATAGTTGTATCTAATTCATTGGATTGCTGTCGTGCCTCTTCCTCTGCTCCCTCTTAGGCCCCCTCGCTTTAATGAGAGTAACGATCGTAGGCCATTAACTTATACCGAGTCTCCATAATCACCACAAACCTCATTGACGGGGTCACACAAATGGTAACACCATGACAAAGCTTTTCTCGCCCTACTGTACTCGACAGTGACCAACAACAACATCACCAGCAGCAATGCCGCTTTACTTTCATTCTGTGCCTTTAAAACGGGCCAAATCTCAGGGGTAAAGTATACTCTCCTTCTTTTGCACGACTTGACCAATTTCACAGCACATTATAAATTACCGTGACAATGGCCTTGAACACGAATACCCCCGATATCTATAATCTCTTCTCCGAATGTATCGCCCATTTCGATGCAGTTGAAAGTGGGATAAGACATCAACCCGCTACAGTCAAACAGTCCTTGCCTTCGCGAGAAGATGCCTCAAAGCCCGTCAAGACTTTTATAGATGGGGTATAAGTAACGGAGCGAATCGCCATCCAACATCTACGATATCTTTGGACTACAAGCTTCGTAGCCAGGATTATACTAGATCGACAATTCTGTCACAGCTTGGGCACCTGGCCGAGGATCTGGAATCTTGTGAGTAGTAGTATTGATTCAAGATGATCGTACTGATTTAATCATGTAGCTCAAAAGATATGCGATGGGGTGAGTTTGCGGGGTGACGCCAGGTATATATTTGGGAGAGTTGAAAATGTGGTAGCTGAGTTAATACGATTTCTCGGTCGCCTACCAATGGAACTATGGCTTGAGCCCGAGAAATGAGAACTCCATTGATCCATATACACCTATGCATATATAAATAGAAAGGGCTCAAAATAGCTTTCTAATGAGAAAATAAAGTTAGACGTTTTGATACCTTCGGAACGCCAGAGTCGTGTTCGTGCCTCCATATATGCGCCCGATTTATCACTTTAACTTCACCTAGGTAGTCGTATGGATATATTGATAATCAACAACCTCGAACGCTGGTGGACTTGCGATTTTGCAGGATCTTAACCATTCTCTAGGTGCTTTATATATTCTCATGCCAGTCATTGAACCCCTCCTCGTCACTTTATTTGGCTAACGGAGAGTAAGTCTGAGATATGTAGTTGATGGCATAAACGCCTTATCTATGTCTATCTTGAGGCAACACTTAACTAACTGAATACCACTCTCTCAAAGCATTGCTGTTACTTCGTGGGTAGTCATGGACTCGTAATGCTGGTACATGAACCTCCTCTTCTGGCTCATTGTTCTCCTTTGTACCTCTGTCATGGATTTGTCATGTCATGATTATTTCTATAACGCGACATTATAAATGTGGCAGCGCGCTTCATGCTGCTTGTCTGCCCTGTGGGCTTCCTCGATAGCTTCCTCTGCCACGTCGGCCACGGTACCAAGGGGGTCGTCCTCGTCGACCACCGCGACCACGACGACGTGGGGTGGAACTGATGGGGTTCTCTCTGGGTTCCGAGATTTCATTGCTGCCGTGCTTGACACCGTCAGTGGTGTTTGTTCCCGCAGTCACACCATCTTCGCCTTGTGGATCTGTATAATTTGATGATAAGCATGTCGCGCTTCTACCTGGCATGGTAGGTTGCGCTTTTTGTTCAGCGCTTTGTTTGTCGGAGCATCGATCGATGGTGCTATCTTGAACCTTCACCGCCCGGGAAGCTGAAGAAAGCGCTTGGTTGTGCTCGGTGGCAACAGGAATTTGGGATCCTGTACTCGTCTTCATAGGAGGCAGTGTAACTCGACGATGCTTCTTATATCAGATACAATGACCATAACATATTTACTTGTCACTTACTGGAGACATCTGCTTCCCTGTCGACGACAGGAGGAGCTCATTGTCCACGTCGGCTCCATCGGAGCCCTGAGATGCTTGAGATGGTTCGCTCTTCGACTGGGCACGACGAGAATAGTACGGCAGCTTATATTCAAAAGTCTGACTCTCTGCCACGTCTCGTTTCTTCGTCTCCCCTTCAGCTTCATCTCCATCTTTGACCAAAGCTAGAAGAGTCAGTAGAGTACAGGAACTTGGTACATTGTGCTTACGCTCCAAGGCTTTTGCTTCGTCAAATTGTTTCGCTTGTTTTTTTTTCAGAGCACGGCCAACGGCTGCAATAAATGCTCTCCTTCTCTCGCTGGAGTCCGTAGCTGGCGTTGTAGTGTCGCCGCTACTCGTAATGGTTCGACCCTCCTATGGCCGGCCAGTCACGGCTGTCGTCTTCAAAGTCTTCTCATCTTGTTCGGCAACCTCGTCAGACCACTGTCGGCTCGTTTGTGAGCTTACATTTATCAGTCCGTCTTGAGCGGCAGAGCTGGTCGATGCCTCAGAAGTCCTAGTCTCCATGGATTTCCTGATCTTGGCCAACCTGCGAGGAGTAAATGTAGCGGCAACTGGATTCAACCGGGTTCCCTGCAAGTAAAGGTTAGAATCACCAAAGACTATTTATCTTCGGCTGAAACTACCTCTTGCTTGCGACCTTGGGTAACGGTATCATCCTCTGCGCTGGCTCTGGCTTCAGATGACTTCGGTTGTTCGTTGGTTGCTGTTGTCGGCTTGTTGACTTTTGATAGTTCGGTTCTGGTCTGCTCTGAGGATAGGTCGTTAACAAATCCTGCTTGGCCAGCCGAGACATCAGCGTCTTCCTCCTTGGTTCGCACAAAGACCTGCTTTGACCAGAGATCGGCGTATCTCCCACCAGCCACGATTAATTCGTCATGGTTCCCCTGCTCAAGTATCTCGCCATTTTCAACTACAATAATCCGGTCTGCGTTCATAATCGTTGAAAGACGGTGGCTTTGTGAATTAGCATAATCTGAAAGACACTGACATGCGATAAACTTACGCGACGATGAACGTGGTTCGGCCCTGGCACAGCCTCTTGAAAGATATCTGAATCTGTTGTTCTGTATCCGTGTCAACCGCACTGGTGGCTTCATCGAGCAGAACAATGTCCGGCTTCTTCAACATTGCTCGAGCAATTGCAATTCGCTGAAGCTCACCGCCAGACAGTTTCCTACATAAGTCAGCGTAGAATTCTATAGTAATATCCAAGGTTCGCTTACACGCCGCGCTCTCCAACCCGTGTCTTGTATCCTGTTAAAGTTAGCAATTGTTTGATAGGTAACTCAGAGCTGTTCCCATACCATGGGTGAAGCCTTTGATCTTATCATGAATGCAAGCGGCTTGACATGCTTCAAACACTTCCTCATCGGTCGCGGTTATCCTTCCATATCGTACATTGTTCATAATCGTGTCGTCAAACAGAATTGGATTCTGAGGAACGACTCCAATTCGATCGCGAAGACTAGTTAGTTGTGTTAGTGCTAAGTGTTAAGTGACCATTAGTTAGGATAAGGTCTTACCTGAACAGATCAACATCTCGTATGTCTTGACCATCGATGCAAATACGGCCATCGCCCACATCGTAAAACCGATCAAGGAGTTTGATGAGTGTAGATTTTCCTGCTCCTGTGGCGCCTACGAAAGCGACTGTCTGGCCAGCAGGAACATGGAAGCTGACATTCTTGATGATGCCCTTCTTCTTGTCATAACTGAAAGAAACTCGTTCAAAATCGACCTCCCCAGCTACGAACTTCAACGGTCTAGCTCCCTTCTGATTTTCAACTGATGGCTGAGTTCTCATGATGTCCAGCAGGCGCTCGGCATCGATGAAATCATCGCTGACGTTCTTTCCCAACTTCGCAAAGAACTGAAGCGGTGATGTCAATTGCGCCCAATACATCAAAAGCATTGCAAATTGTCCAGATGTTGCGTGACCTGCTCTGATACGGTATACTGCCAGAAATGCGCTCGCGAGAAGACCAGATGTCAGGACCAGGGTTTGAAATCCGATTGAGATATACCACCCAAGCACATATTGCTGCTCTCTAAGCCAACGATTTGTGACTGCATTGGCGTGTCGATTGTCTTCGTAACCGATCTGATTGAATGCGCTAACTGTCTGCCACCCAAGGAAGCCAGACTGGCGCACATAGTGTTCTTCATATAGTGCATTGACACGATTGCGGCTTGCAGTTTTGGAGTTAGCAACAAGTTTGCTGGCAATAAGAAGGAAGAAGACACCGGTAGCCACGGTAATAAGTCCTTCGTAGGGGCCAAAGGTGATAGAAAGGTAGACAATAGCCACCCCCATATCAATGAGCATGGGCACAGCATAGAGCAAGACATTCTCAATAACATTGGAAACCGCACTGCCCCCATAGATCGCCATCATCATATCTGATGAGCTTTTTGAGTCGTGGAAATCTGCTGAAAGATGCATCATGTGCGAGTAGGCTGCTCGTGTCAATGCGTCGTGGGAATAGTACTTAACAGGAACCCAGAGCCATTGACGCACAAGCTCGATACCCGACTCAGAAGCAGCTAAGCGGAGGGCAGCAAATACAAGAACCGAAACCCACGGATTGCTGTTACCGAAACCATTCAGGCTGTCCATGATAATGCCTGTCTGGCGAGGGATGAGTAGGTGAAGAGCATTGGATGCGAACAGGCATAGGCACACGGCCGCAGCACGAAGTTGCAGGCCAATATTACCGACAGGCCAGACGTATGGAAAAAGAATCTTGTCATGAGTCAGCGCAATGACCCTTACACAGTTACAAGCAGTGGTATTAGTTGGGAGCTCAGTTGGTGAATATGTGCAAGTATTCTTCACTTACCTTGAAGCCTTTGGCGTACTCAAACCAGTTCCCACCTTCCTCGAGCCTCTTCTTCATAGCCTCTTTGGCCTCTCTCTCTCGGCGTTCCCAACTATACTCCGGAGCCTCTTCTTCTTCTTCTTCTTCTTCCTCGGCCTGGAGTGTCGATCCATATCCAGATTCCCGACTAGTCGGACTATCAGGTGATGTAGTTGTAACTTTGGGTAACAATGGTTCCTGCTCTTCATCGGATTTCAATTTTACAGAAAAGCCAGCAGCGAACAAACTAGCGAGTGATATGAAAGACAGGCAACGAATGCTGATGCTAACGCTTGCAAGGATGCTGAAGATATCGAATGGGGAGAACAATCCCGAAATAGCAGACAGTACAGTGATTGCAATATCAAAAGACAGGCCAAGCGACCAAGACCCGATGAAAGGATAGAAGGGGCCCTCTTCAGTGTCGAGGCAGCGACTGAGTTGGATCCCGAACGCCAGAATGCAAGCCAGATGTCCAATGATGATGTGATCTTCTGTTGGCCCAGTTCTGTGAGAGGACCGCCCGAGCCCCAAGCAGCAACAACTGGGTAGTGTATGTCAGGATGCACAAGAGGTAGAAGACGAGTGTCAACCGTCGGTTGGGACATTTCTTCTTTCGCTCATCTTTGTCAGGAGAGTGTACTGTACAGGCCGAAACGAGTGAGGCGAAGAAAAAGTAGATGAAAACGATAGCTGGGTACAAGTAGTACAGGATCACCAAGGCGGTTTCCGCGGGTGAGTTGGCCGCCATAGTGGCTAAGTTTGGATCGAGCATCTGCATCGATCAGGAAGATGAAGCTCTGAAGATTCCAGATAAAGTCGACTGAAACAATGAGCGGGATTCCAATTAAGTGGCGAAGCTGGCAACTTGAGAGCAAGATAAGGTATGCAGGAAGCGGCCAAGAAAGAGTGTATGAAGTACCCTTGGGGGGAAAGCGAATGACAAGAAATGGGGAAAAGGGTAACCTCTCGATCCGCCGTAGCAAAGATTGCACTCACCGGTCGTAACCGTGGTGTAATACTGATAGCGGGAACCGGCGTTGAAGGAGAATTTGAGGATGCAGAAGTTCAGTTTAAGGCCAAGAGTTGAGTATCACAAAAATGCGGTGGGACGTAACAAACGGGATCTCTCCTGCGCGTTTGCGTTCGCACTGGGCTGCTTCTTTCCTTCCTCGAGTTACCTGAACAAGGTACAATCAATTAGGCAAGTCAGCTGCTTGCGATTACCAAAATGTCTTGGTCTGTCTGGTATGCGGGAAGGTGCGATGCGCGGTCGGATATTCCAGGTTGGCCTGTTCCGTCCCGTCTGTGGCTCGGGTAGTACAAGACACTTTAACCTCAGGTGAGGTGAGGTAGTCGTCAGCGGTGAAAAAGTCTTCTTCCTCACGCGCTCATTCAATCGTCGGTAAATCTGAAGCGAAATCCGACCAATTCTTTCGGTGACAACGTACGATGAGGCATGTATTTCCAATGCTTTCCTTGCAATCAATTGAGTCACGAGGACACAATGGTGATGTCTGCTTTCGACAAGGGGATGTGGATGATAGGCGCTTTGCTCTGACGAGCTTGACGATTTTTACTTCGCCTAAAACCTCCCCCGACTGATGCGCTTGTTATTGAAGCCCGGCCTCAAGAGAAACTTCAGAGCGGCATCTAACAGCACTGGTGCCTCGATATTTGTTGAAGAGGCCCAGTGGATGTTTATTGCTGAGGCGTCGAGGAATTTTCACGCCGTGAGGTAATGAATACCTTATATGATGATGCCTGTCAGAGTGTCTGCTAAATTTGGGAAGTCGAGGGCAACTCCAATTCGATTTTTCGCGGAACTGAGAAGCTTTTCGAATGCCGACTTGCAGGTAAAGAGTTTGAAAGAAGGAATCCTAGCGTTTGCAGAATCGTCCAGCTTGAAATATATTCAGGGCAAAATTCGATGTGGCTCAACTTCTCAAAGGGGCATACTTCCTTAACTTGCGACAAGGGTACATTAGTCGTTACGAAGCTATCCTTATGGGCCATACCCACTCCAGTCTGGCCATCTTCACCGGCTCGTGCGCCTTGCAAAGGCTGATTGGTGTATAGCCAGTCTTCAACGACTTGGGATCGCCTCGCGGAATGGAACCCCTGGTTTACGGTCAGCAGCGATGTTACAAGGGAACGTGATGCTGTCACCGCTGAATTACCGACCGCTGGGGAGATCTCCAACAACCCGCATTGCCCCCCTGCTACAGCCCCAGTCCTAGCTGAGGCTCAACCCAGGCTCAAGATGCACTACAACAACTTGGTCATGTGTCTGCGGATTTCTCTATAACCTCCTGCCAATTCATACCGCCGGACCCGGGCTCAGAGCGTTGCGCACTTTCTTGTCTAGCCGTATCACTGCCGCAACATCTTAGCTTTCTCCGGAGCTATGCGATTGCACTGCGAGACCTCAAGTATCGTACCATGCTTTGTCTGTGTCGAGCCGGACCAAATCAAAACAGATGGATCTGAATTCACAACACTGCAACCATCTGTTCTGCGACTACATGCAGACAACACTGATCACTAAAAGTCTGTTCGTCATTTCAGGCACCCCAGTGGTAGAAATTGGGTGGACATGGAATTCATTTTGTATTCATCCGACTTAGTTAAGCTTGGCGTTGAGCATTTTCCATCAGCCCATTATCCTCAGCCCTGCTCTCCAACGATATTGACATGAATCTCCTCATTCAATACAATTACGTGCAGGTTCAAGGTGGCGATTGAGAATTTGGCCCATCAACCTAGTGGGTCACTCCGATGCCATCACCACATTCGGCATGCTCTAATGCAGACGTTCGATTAGCTGCAGGGGAAACATGAGATCTGGGATCACCCCACACTCTTCGATCTGGAACAACAGCGATCCACCTCGTATTTAGGCATTTGACACGCTCACAACGCTCTAATCTGTGAAAACTCCAATGAAGCTCGGAACTTAGTGGGACACGTCTGCATCACCTAATAGCCATTGCCTCATTTACCATGAGTTCAGCAAGCAATGGATATACTACGACGGTGTACACTGAAGGAGGATGAGTGCCTCGGGCCATTGAGCTTTGAAAACATAAGAGGATAAGCACGACAAGCAGATCACGGCCAGCTGGTTCGGCTGTTAAGTAAGAGCTCACCCCTCTTTGCATTTCGATGAGAAACCAGTTGATCTTAACTTCTGGATTGCTGGATAATATAAAAACATATTGGCTAACCTCCCTTGATACAGAACGCTCACAACATGTCACTCTCAAGCCAAAAACGCCTTCACCCATGCTCGTATATACAAAATAGCTTTTGCCTCAGTCCGCTTTCGAAAATCTCAATCAAGCTACAAGATCGTAATGCCCAACGCGGCGGTACAGGATCATAGCCTCGTTACTAAAATCCCCATGAAGGATTCCAACTGATAACATCCACATGCTGGGGTGGAGGTCCCATACCGACATATACCTCGGATTCGGGATGATGAAGTGGTGTCATGCTGGTGAGCGGTTGACTATGCAGCTGGATTGACCCTTTGTTGTAAGGGTTCATTGGCATCTCGAAGATTTCCTCTCCAACCTCTGATGATGAGGCATGACCTGTTTGGAAAGGCTGTGACCAGGCTGGCGAGACTCCTTCAAACTCCGGAGTAGGCACACCCAGGGATTCAGTGGGGCTGGTGCCGCTATGGCATGAACCTCGACGATATGGGCTCATGGGGTCATTGTCGGGCTGGAAGGCCGATGAACAAGAAAGCAGGCCATCAACTGTCTTCTTGGCTTCATTGGCGATATATTTCTGAATCAGTACACAGTTGCAGTCTGTGTGTTGCAGCAATTGCGTTTTCAGGTGATATATCTCAGCTGTCAATGAGTCAAAGCATGAGGAAAGATATCGGTTCTGGTCTTCCATGGCTTGTTCCTGGGAAGCAAGGGCAGATGCTTCGTCTCGTTTCCGAAGACGACACTTGGTCGCGGCTATCCTGTTGCGTTCAAGAATACGTCGACGTCGAGGGTCCTTAGGAAGGTCGTCCTCATCAAGCTCAATCTCCTGATGAAACTTCCCCGACTCCTTGGCTCCTCCTTTGGGCTTGCGGCCGCGCTTCTTCTGCTTTGGGGAACTGGGCACAGCTCTGGGGCCACTATCTTCTTTGGGGGTGATGATGCTTAACTGGGACGGTTTTCGATTTCGAGCCCGACGGGCAGGCTTTTGCTCGATCTCGCTACTTGGCAATGTAGCCAAAGAAGGAAAAGGGCCATTGGGTGCATTGGATGCTGGGTTATACTGGAATGGTGCTTGCATAAAGCCAAGTGCCAGTTCTTGTGGGCGAGGAGAACCACCTATGGCCTCTTCAAAGAAGGAAGGGTCTTGAACTTGTGCAGGGACAGGCTGGTATCCCATGTTTCCTCGACATGTGGGCGATGGTGTTCTAGTACAATATGGAGAAGGGGTCATGATATATCCTGGTGATGGGGTTGCGGTCATAATGTTCATGGGATTTCCAAATGGAGGTTCCATATGGTGAGGATAAGAGTGTACAAAGGCAGCCATTGGAGTCTTGTAGTCTGTCCGGTCGAACAGATTGCAGTTGATTCTTATATCGGGCTGCTCGGCAGAGTTGAGACGGAAACGTCAAAGGTCGAAATAAGAGTTGAATGGTTGGTCAGTCTTTGGTCAATTGGATTTAGCTGCTGATACAGCAAGGCAAAGAACAATACTTTGTTTTCCGAATTGACATAAAGAGATCAAAGAGGAGGGGAATAAGGGAATGGCGACTGAAGGACGGGGGGGTGTTCACTCAATATATGATAGGTATAATCCGAACGTCTTTACTCTAGGTCTTACGAAACAGTACGTTGTACTCAACACTCCTCCAGGGAACCAGGTCCATCAAATATGCACGGCAGCTCTCACCCCAGTGCAGCCACATTATACCAGCACACCTGATTAGTGCTCAAGCAGAGGACGGCATAATCCAGGCAAGGCCGTGAGGGGAAAATAGACTTTCGATCAAAGTGGAAGAGCTTTAGACAACGCCTTCCATTGCTGCTGCGGCATGCTAGGGCCAACAACAAGCCCCTCAAGCCCTCAGATGCCTTCCATCTTATTGGTCCGGACTCCTCTCGGATGGTACTCTTAGTCCATGTCTCCTCAGAGATGCCGAGTCTGCAACAGCTTCCTACAGGTCTGGAGAATGTGCATTGACTTGGACGCCCTCGCGTAATAACACATCAATCAAGTCTCATGGCTAACGGGGGACACATGTTGTGATGTGCCTAAGACTCTTGTCATCCGTCGCATTTCGTCCGGAATTGAATGGGCTTCGAACTAAGTACGGAAGTCTGCAAACCGTTGTACCTGGAAGCAGGCACGGTGGCGTTTAAATTCCCATACTCCTGGAAGAGATGCTAGTATTTCCTTCAGACGACACTTGGCCAGGTCTCAATAGTTTCGGCCACCATCAGAAGCCACATTATCTGCATATTCTGGACCTGGTAAACCCATTTCAAATTGAAAGGGAAAACATCAAAGGTTCAAGTCTTGATGTGGCAATACCTATTCTCCAGCTGGTGTGGCACTTATCAAACTGAGAGGAAACGGTGAATTCCGAGGGTTGTTCTAACATCTGTTTAAAGAAGCGGCTGGCCCAGCGTCGTAAGCCAATTGCCGAGTATGATTGATCTAGACTCATTCACGCCAACAAGCCTAAAAGACGATCGCTGCTTATGCAATACTTTCATGGCGATAGTCGAAGGATGTTCGCATTGCATAGCAAGCCGACAGCGGCCGAGCCCAAGCGGCCTGGATGTTAGGTCACGACAACTCGGCCGAAGACTCACGAACGAAAGCAACACTACATCGGAAAGAAAGCTTGATCCTTGGCAAGCTACATGGACCCCAGGCCCGGCCCATGTCTTCCTGCATCCGAGATGGGCGAACTTTGGGGCTAGACAAGGGACTAAGCTCAGGCCAAACTGATCAGGAACTTCAATACTAGCAGGATATGAACAGATCTTCTTAGCTCATCCTGAGCAACGAACCAGTGGGTGAGATGATCAATAAGCTTTCCGACGGCAGCGATGAACTAAAGCATCAGATTGAAGGTAAGTTAAGACATGTTCGGCATGGCGCAAAATAAGCCTGTGGCTCAGTTACGTGCAATGATTGATGTGAGACTTGATGAAGCATCTGCGGGGTTGGTATCGTCAAGCTGATGGGGTCGAAGATAGCATTACAGCTGAATGTCCACCAGGTGCGGGTGTATAAACGATTAGATACCAGTCGACAGCACAATTTGGTCCCTGATGCAACTGACGTTGCTTGGGCATATCTGCAAGGGCTGTACTCAGTACTGCCGATCCTGATAACTGACTGCTTCGTGCATTGGAGCCTCGATGCCAGATTTCATGGGTGGCTAGTGATCCTGAATTTCGATAAGCTCGCTTCCCAATTGATCATGAATGTGTTTGGGCAGTTCATTACGGTACTGGCGCCACCGTCCGCCTAGCAGCAAGGTGCATGCATAACGAGGATCAAGGTTGATCGTTGGTGGCGCTTTTGGCGCTTTTGGCGCTCTTGAGTCGAGACCTTGTGTCCTCAGTGAGCCACAGTATTCAAGGTTTGCCGAGTTCCTGGAAACCGTGTGACCGTTGAACCTCTGCTACAGCTCCTCGACCCCCGTTTCACTTTATCGACAAAGCCTTGCATGTCTCTCTCCATTTGGCCAACAGATTCCTGGCAGACAACAACGCACGCACGCCTTATGAGCCTTTGAAGCTCGGACACTGGGCAGGACTTTACATACAGGAATGGAACAGTCAAGAGAAAGATGCCAGGTCTCGAGAAGAAACGAGTGAATGCGATCAAGAGGCAACTCATTCGTTTTCTGGTGGCTCTTGCATTTCAGGTAGCCACAAGTTAAGATGGGCTGACCACACCCATATTTTACGAAGTAAGCGAGTGCAACATCATCAAGCTTTTCCCATTGAATGAACGAAGTTCTCCTCGGAAATTGGTCTGCTTTTGCCTTGGTTTGCTAAGGCGCAGCTCTGCAGTCTCTGTTTCCTGCGCTATTGTTCGATACTGTGTATGCAATACCAGACCTTCGCGGTAAGTACTTTACACTGAGATGAAGCATTCATAATAGGCTAACCGGGCTCCTGGCTCAAAGCCCACTTCGTATTCCCGGATCGACAGGCGCCCGCAAAGATTTCCATCCTAGGATGGATGTTGTTTTGCTCCGCAAGTGGAGAGAAATCTTTCTTCAGAACATCACAAACTGTGATCGGAGGGCGCCGACGGAGAGAGTTGACTGGCAACCCAAGGTTGAAGAGCCGCTAATTACACTTTAGTCTCAGCTAATCATGGGAAACTAAGCCAAGAGCATCAATTTCCTTAGCTTGGCCAGCAACCACCATCGAGCGAACTGTACACTGGAGGATACGGCTATGTGATGCCGCTTCAGCGATCCCTCCATCAGCTACGAATACTGCGCTACAGATATTGGCTCTGCCACTGTCGGGCATAAGCTCCTGCTCCCCAACCCCGCTCCAGGATGCAACGTCAAGCCAGGCTGAGTTGACGGGGAAATGATCCGCAATGCATCGGAGAGGCAATCGACAACGGTTTAGTTAAACCTACAGTAGTAGTCTGCAACTCTTGGAGAAGACAAAGTTCGCAAGCCCATCTGCCTGTGCACAACAACACCCCGTGGCATCCACGCTATGTGGCTGTTCTGGACATGAAACCGACCCTGGATTGCACCTAGCAATAGTTCCAGGGGACCGGACTGGAACTGGTTCAAAGCCAAGATCATACGTATCGTTATTGCAACATCCCACCGCACGGTTATTCTCCGTAGGGCTGGTATGGATTACCTGGTGGGTCCGAGTTTCCCGGCCGGGAGAACTCCTCAAGGTAGGGAGCCCGTAAACCGTTCATCATAAGGATAATATTGTGACGAATTCTTCAGGTGAGGGGGCTTTTCTTCGTAGCCTCTTCTGCAGACATAAGCGATTTCTTACCATGCTGCCATCCCAAGGGTTCCGACCATTGCATCTCCACAGCTGTGTCCAGTCAGCTTGCATCTGCTAGAGAAACGTGTCCTCTCTTTCCATGAATTTCTAGCTAAGCTTTGTGGATTGATCAAGACCCTAGTTTATTAAGGAGCGTTGAGCTATCTCAGAGGGATATTCCCGAGAGTGTGGAGAGAGACAACAAGACTTGCACTTCTGGATGTGCGCACGGATCTCGTGCTTGAGGCAGACAGGGTGTGAACCTCGAAATTCTCTCCCATTGTGCCATCCACAGTTCGAGACGTTCCTGAAGAGGGTGGTTCCTGGCTGTCTCTACGGACAGGGGATTGGCGCAACGACAACCCCTCCTCGACAAGGTTTTGATGGACTGGTGAGTGTTGTGCTAACCACCGTGCCCTGGTAGTAAAATGGCACCTGTCATCTCTTGCGTGGACTCGATGTCTTTGACATCACACCCTCAGGAAATCGATTATTGGCGAGAGGCTAGAGGCTGCACTGTTAGATGCACATGCAGCTCGCGCCACAGGACGATGAGAGGCGTGATCTGATCACCAACCATCTTCTTAGCCTGGACGCTGTTTTGGGTACGGGTTCAGCCATCCTCAGGCAACACTACGCACGCAGGCTAATGGATAAACAAAGCAGTATCCTCGTCGACTCTTTACGAATATGGATAATCCAAGGCAGTTTTGCAAGGAAGTTGCTTGCACAGTGGAATGCTCTGACTCTAGCCAAAAGTACTCCAACATAGCAACACCGATTGCCCTCCAAAGATGGTTAAACCTACTGATCTGCGCTACCTGGCTAGCCCTTGTCAACAAACCGTTACGTGAAATCCACCCCAGAGACTCTTTGGGTACGGTACTTGATCACAGAGATACGATAGCAAGTGGCTGCGACTTTCGCATGTGATTCTTAGTCGCTGCAGACTACTACATATTTACGTATCGGAAGTGTCTTCTTGACGCAATCACACACCAAGAAACAGTTTTCCCCGTTGCTAGACAGCATGCAAACTCCAGCACGTTAACCGGTATCTTGTATCTCGCTATTCGTAGCAAATGTCACCGTCAATCACATTCATCCCAGTGGTTATTTTTTGTTCGCGATCTCCTTAGCAGATCTGTCTCTATTAGGCAATTTGAAGAGTCCAATTAACTGGCGAGATCCAGATCTGGGCCATTTTCAGATAGTCCGATTAGTGAAGATGGCCAAGCCAAAAGTAGCCAGGCGGCATCAGGCTTAATGCCCTTGATAGCAGAAGACCCAGGCCAGGCCAGGCCAGGCACTCATAGTTTTGTCGGATGTAGTTTTCCTTGAGGCGTTTATTTTGGATCACGTCTAAGCACCTCAGTGCATCCACGATCCAGGGTACAGTACATGGCCTGACTTTCACATTTAGCAACGGCCGTTTTATTCGGCAGTTACGCTAATGAACAGCTTATTCCCATCTCATGGGTGACACAAACACGGATATAACTCAACGACATGGCGACAAGTGGGCCTCGATTGTCAAAGCGCAAAGTCCTCTCCACACCAGTTTTATGGAAAAGGGAGTTCTTCGCGATGAGTTATATCTTGGTCGCCAAGCCAGTCTTCCTTGAATCTAGCCGTAGTGAGTCGCCGCGGCTTGTGTCACCAGTCAAGTCTCTGGTTGGTGCAATGCATCAGACAGGGTGACATATCGGATCCACGGCTGAATATGCAAACATTCAAAAAGAGATAAACCAGGCTGTCCACTGACGATTGTCGCTTAGCAGTTGAGTGGATTTTAGGACCTGTTGGGAGAGGGAGAGGCCCCATCTCCTGAACATAGGATCAAAACATTCGGAATGAAGCGCCTTGACGGTCACGGATGTGTTCCACCAACATGATTTATCCTGGCCCGACGAATCATAACCTCAGCGGGCTCAGTACCCGGTTGAAACCCAGATATCAAGGAAGTCAAGGGTACATACTCTCGGGCTCTTGATCAGAGGCTCAAGGATCTCGACAGGGAGCTTAACCTTGATGATCTACATGCACGGATGCTTGCCTGCTTCAATGTACTCTGTACGCTTGGACACCTCTTGCTGTTTCAAGTGCAGCCTTACCCTCGAGTCTTAAATTTTGATAATTTCTCGTGTCTTTGCACCAGCCCCAGCTGACGTCTGTGCTGCCGGAGAAGCAATGACCAAACTTGCAGGGATACCTAGGTCTTGGTAGGGATTCAAGGTATTTTAGAGTTGGTGATTGGAGTTTCGGGCTCTGAAAACCCCTGGTATCAAACTTGTCACCTCGAAAGTATGCATTAGTTGCTTTGGCTCAAATCGATCTGAGATGGCACTATCTCGTTAGTCGAATCCCCCCTCCCTTGACTCGCAACTGGCAGTTGATTCCTTGAGCATCCCAAGTTTCATCGATCGAGCGAGCCCTTGCTTGCGACTCTAACAACGATCAAGGTTTCACGGAAAATCATCGCACGGAACATGAAGAGCCCTGGATGTCACCTTGAGAGTTTAACCTGTAGTCGCAACTGCCGCGGTGGATATGGTGGCTCCCGAGGCCCCGACGTCCCCGATGCCTGGAGCGACTCGAGATGTTGGCCGGGATCCCGGCCTGTCGAGCTCGGTTGACGATAGCCGATTTCGGGGTCTTGCATCAAAACGAGGCTTTGGTGAAGACAGCCCATGTTTCATGCGTTGTGGGTTATGTTCCGCTTTGACATCCTGCCAACGACGCTTATGTTGTAGACAAGGATATCTGTAGCCATCATCTTGCTTCCCTGTTGGAAGACATGACCTATGATAGTGATAGACTTGACCCATGCTGCACATCAAACATTTTGATCGTTTCTTGCATGACTGGCTTGGGGCGAGCCAATTTCTGAGTCATATGCAGAAGGGTGTGATGGGCAGCACCAACGTCTGTGGTTTCTTACAAGGGACAAAACGTGGTAAGATGCCGAGGAGCGTACCAGACAGTTTTAAAACCCCGTTTTGGTTCGCTTTCGGGTACTGGGGCTCAAAAACTCTCCTTGAATAGTTGGGGAGTCTAGGCAGGCCCGCATTCTTGAACGTTGAAGTTCTCGACAGTCACTCCAGAGTCACTCATTGATATTATCTAGTTATCAGACCAATTTCATGGGATGATGACACAGCCACCGCTTTCCTGTGACTGTTTTACTGTGACTGATTCCAAACACCCTGGATCTTATTGGGCTTTGGCTTTGTTTAAGAACATGATGATCTGGGAAGGTTGGGCTGAGCAGGCGCCTCAACCTATGAGGCCATTAACTCATTATTCAAAAAGGGCTTGATGTCTAACACTTCTATTCAGTCTTTGCTACTTATTATTTGAAACTTTGTCATATGTATAGTTTTATTTGAATATTTGCTGGGTGTTGTTTCTTTTCAGCCCTCATCAAGTCTCCTCAGCTTCACTTTCAAGCCTTGCTCATATACGAGTACAGCACAGCTTCCAACAGCCTACTCAGTCTGCGTTTTGACTTTTATCTTGAGTGTTCTTTATTCTTTCTTCCTATAAGGACTGCACTGTTTATTAAAAGGCTCGGTCTCATCGGAGATTTAGATTGCAAAGGCTAAGATTCAAGTTTAGTCTCGCGTGATGACGATGCACCCGTTGTACCAAGTTTATCTACAGGGTAACTACAATAGCTCGTTATCCGTAGTTGTACACTGGTAGGCCCAGGGCACAAGAACGTATATGTTCATGCCTTGTGGATAGACAATGTATTCCCTCACATATATATGGGAGCTCTATTCATTAGCCTTGTCATTATACGAAATCAGACATGACTCAGGTGCCTCTCATAAATACTCTGGCCTCTATGTCAAGCAATGGTAGGTGTAAGCGTTATTCCTATGGATCTTGAGCAGGCCTCCCAATGCCGTCAGAGGCATTCACGATATCAATAATATTATTTCTTTCTCTAGTAGGAATACATATCGAGCATATTACTTCACATCGTCGACAAAATTTCCCATATATGTCGAGCAATCATTGCACTTTTGACAATTGCCGCTAAATTGAGCCGGCATAAATCCATTTGGACACACTATATTTCCCTATATATTTATGATACACACGACGTGTACCACGAGATACTTATTATTCCTCAACTTCATGCAGAGTAGGGTCCTTATGGTGAACCAGGAGAAAATACAGTAGGCATTGCTGACAATACAATATTGAGACTCAAACAGAATGGTGTAGGTTAAGCCACTGCAGATGCCAGATAGCGTGAGCATTTGCTAGAACGACACAATAGACAACTAGAAGTCAACGTCGAAAAAGAGGGGTTTGATCATCAAAGGTTGGCATTGAAAGCGTGAGGTGCACAAGATATAAGTGATCGGTTTGGTGATTAAAGAGGTGCAATTGTGTTAAGATACCTCTCTTGTTCTAGCATGAAACCGACGCTCAAGTATTTCACCCACGTCAGAGTCTCAGAGCAGGTGAATAAGAGGATAAATTATTCGGATTATTTCTGCGAAATGATCTGATATCAATCAGAATTTCATCAAGATGCCTGACATTCAATGTTTGAATCAGCTGACAAGAGAGAAGAATAAGGCTGATAATCAACGTTTCGTAGCAGCTGCACAATGACCCAATGATCGGGGAGTCTTACTTAAAAAGGCAATCCCTCGAAATCGAGCTCTCCGGAACTAACTAAATGAGCTCAGGGACCAGTAGTTTTAGCGCGGAATCCAAGATCTCGTATGCGCTGTATGACGCTTAAATTCTTAGCCCACTCGGACAAAATTACCACGATGGCGAGGAACCAGTAGCCAGACTCCAATTTTGAGTTGATTTCCCACGACCAAGACTTCCGTACCTGGAACAATATGAGTTGAGCCGCGGGGAAATTTAGCGATTTTGGGAACATCTAAATATGGACCATATTGGAAACAACTCGTCAACCCCGGACCGGCTCAGCTTGCCCTCTCTTGAAGATGAATCTAGATCAAGACGCACGTATGGGGAAGTTTGTGGGAGAAGCACCATCAGCTATAATCCTATAATGCTAATAGGTGTTGGACAGTGGATGCATTCCACATGTTAAGAGTTGATATTGAAGCAGCCTTCAAAGCTTCTATTGTCAGAGACAAACTTCTAGACTGTGGCCCTGTCTTGCTCTACCTCTACTTCTAGATCTGCTGATATTGATCACATGAGGCTGTCTTGCCGTATTTGTCTAATTCAGGGTCCAACAATAATCCCCATGTTACCACGCAAGATGAGGCCCCAGAGATCTAAGCGATAGCTGCGTCTAGAACATTTTGAACAAGAATCTCCGAGTTTGCGAAGGGTCTTGAGATCCGGCAATCTTCCCGGTTAATCCCCCGCGTGACGTAGAAAGAAATTAGCAAGGTGAATTAACGTGGCATTTTGAGGTAAAAGTCGACAATATCTCCACTGCGTCCGCACTGATGCTATCCTTGGTGTCTCTTCGACAGCCGTAAACAGCTACAGCCGGCGGATCTAACCGTAAATGGTCGAGAATCTGAGAAGTCAGGGTTCACAGCGGCGTCTCTCCGGCGGATCTAGCTCGATATGTCTCTCTCGACTTAGAAACTCTGCCCGCAGAGTTCCACCATTCTCCAGATCTCGACCAAGTCTCGAAAACTTGACGAGAATTGTAGAGCAAAAACACCCACTCAGATGACGCAGATTGGTCATGTACCCGACTTCAAGTTTGATTATGCGGGGAAAAAGAAGGGGAAAGGATCCATTGATGGTGTGCGCGGGCGGGCAAAGCAAAAACTTCTCGATATGAGGTTGACTTGTAAGGAAGGACAGTTTTGACATCAACTACTACATAAGACCATCCTTCTCACGTCTTTGAGATTCAATTCTCCAAGCTCATCATCATTCTCACACTCTCAACTACAACTGAATCTTCAAGAACAATACCAGCCTCTTCTCCCAACTTACCTTATACTACCTCCATCACTTCACTTACACACATCACATTCACAATGGCTCCCGGCGCTGTCGTTGACGATTTCTCCAGCCACGATGGCCAAGCCCTCGAGGTTCTCTCTGACAAGATCGACGATGTCAACGTGATCAAGTACGACGAGACTTCCAAGTTCGACAAGGAGAAGGACAAGAACACCTTCCGCCAATACGACGACGCCACCGACCGCGTCAAGAACTTCTACCGCGAGCAGCACCACAAGCAGACAGTCGCCTACAACCTCGCTGCCCGCAACCGCTTCTACAACGCCTCTCGTCCTCGTGCCGAGATGACCATCTGGGAGGCCATGGAGAAACTCAACACTCTTGTTGATGAGTCTGACCCTGATACTTCCCTCTCTCAGATCCAGCATCTTCTTCAGTCTGCTGAGGCTATTCGCCGTGATGGCAAGCCTCGATGGATGCAGTTGACTGGTCTTATCCACGACCTTGGAAAGCTTATGCTCTTCTTCCCCGAGCTCGAGACTCAGGGTCAGTGGGACGTTGTCGGTGACACATTCCCTGTTGGCTGTGCTTTCTCCGACAAGATCATCTACCCCGAGACCTTCGCTGAGGGTAACCCCGATGCTATCAACCCCGACTTCAACACCAAGTACGGTATCTACTCTCCCAACTGTGGTCTCGACAACGTCATGCTCTCATGGGGTCACGACGAGTACCTCTACCACGTCGTCAAGGACCAGTCCACTCTCCCTGACGAGGCTCTCGCCATGATCCGCTACCACTCCTTCTACCCCTGGCACCGCGAGGGAGCTTACCGCCACCTCATGTGCGACAAGGACCATGAGATGCTCAAGGCTGTCAACGCCTTCAACCCCTATGACTTGTACTCCAAGAGCGACGGTGTGCCCGATGCTGAGAAGCTCAAGCCTTACTACATGGAGCTCATCAGCGAGTACTTCCCCAACCCTGTCATCAAGTGGTAAAAAGGGAATGAAAGCAAAAGCAAAAAAAGAACCGATAGAATTGGGATATACATGATGTTTTCTTTGGGAATCTGTTAGCCTGGAATTTTGGGACATGGGATATAATGAACTGAGCGAATGATAAATATACTTGTTGTTGATGATCAAACCTGTCTCTTGTCTCTCTCCGTTAAGTGATTGAAGTGAAGTCGACTTCGACATGTAATAAAGTTGGCTTGTATTGACACTTGTCTCTGTCTGCTTCAATATTTCCTATGCAAGTACTTCAAGATAGAACCAGGAAGCAGTTGGGTACAGGTGATTGGAAATAGAGGCATACGCCTACACTGTGTATGAAAGGAACAACAACGTGAAGCTATTCCCAGCCAAACAAGGTTAGACAAAGTTTGGAGGTGCATGTATTGATAAGCACGATAAGAAGAAAAAAAAAGTTCGAACTCTGAACGATTTTCTTCAATTTCCCAGGCTAAGCCCAAAGGTGCTAGCTCGATAGTCAATCAGCCAATCAAGTAATCATCCGCCGGGTAGCTGCCCCTCAGCCTGCTGGAAATTTGGAGGAAAAGTTACCCAGCAGCGAAAGATTATCTCTGGGCAGTTGAGAAATCACCATCTTTCTTCGGCACACACCAACACCAACACCACACAACAACCAACTTACACAATGGGGTCCTTATCGAAACGAAAGCGCGATCAAACAGAAGAGGTCGTCGCTGAAGAAAAGCCTGCTACTACCGAAGTTGAAAAGCCTACGAAGCCTGCGCAAAAACAAGAGGATGAGACTTCCTTCGTCGATCTCGGTCTTGATCCTAGACTGCTACAAGCTATCGCTCAGCAGAAGTTTGCAAAGCCGACGCTAGTGCAGAGGAAGGCGATTCCTTTGGCTCTCAATGGACAAGATGTTTTGGCCAAGGCCGACTGTGGCTCTGGAAAGACGGCAGCTTATGTTCTGCCTTTGCTATCTAGCATTCTGAAGCGCAAAGCTGTATGCCACCCGATTCTCGAGATATCCTATTCTTGAAGACTTTGCTAATAGCCATGTGTTTAGACCGACTCTACTGCTTTCACAACCGCCCTCATCCTCGTCCCGACCCGCGAGCTTGCCGACCAGGTCTTCAAGGCCATCGAACAATTTGCTTCCTTCTGCGCAAAGGATATCAGCACAGTCAAGTTGACCGACAAGGTTTCCAATGCCGTGCAGCGCGCCCTTCTCTCAAACTCGCCCGACATCGTTATCTCGACCCCTGCGACTGCCTGGCACAATGCCAACTCTTCAGCACTCTCAATCGACAAACTCACACATCTTATCCTGGACGAAGCCGATCTTGTTCTTTCCTACGGTTACAGTGAGGATCTGGAGAACTTGTCACGATCGGTTCCCAAGGGTGTTCAGGTCATGATGATGAGCGCTACTCTTACAGATGAGGTCGACGCACTCAAGGGGATCTTCCGACGTGACCCGACGTTGTTGGATCTCAAGGAGAAGGAGGCTGAAGGCGAGGGTATCACCCAATTTGTGGCCAAGTACGTTCTCCTGATATTCAGATACAAGCGACCAGTTGCTGACATATTACTAGGTGTGGTGAAGACGAGAAGTTCCTTCTTGCCTATGTGATCTTCAAGCTCAAATTGATCAAGGGCAAGTGCATCATCTTTGTGAGCGACATTGACCGATGTTACCGTCTCAAGCTCTTCTTTGAGCAGTTCGGCATTCGAAGTTGTATTCTGAACTCTGAACTTCCCTTGAACTCGCGAGTTCATGTCGTTGAGGAGTTCAACAAACACGTTTACGATATCATCATTGCCGCCGATGAGAAGAATGAGATGATGGGAGATGATGAGGAACCTGTTGAAGGCGAGACTGAGGATGCCGAGAAGCAGGGCGACGGAGATGATGCGGAGACGGAAGCAAAGCGACCGAAGAAGAAGGCCAAGAAGTCCAAGGGCGGTGATAAAGAGTATGGTGTATCAAGAGGTATGTTTGCCCGGCGCTGTCATTTATATGGCAGAGAGTTACCCAAGCCCAGGACTTGCACTAACAACACTTATAGGTGTCGATTTCAAGAAGGTTTCCGCAGTCATCAACTTCGATCTCCCCACAACAGCATCAGCCTACACACATAGAATAGGACGTACAGCGCGAGCTGGACAGACTGGCATGGCTCTGTCATTCGTCGTCCCTAAAGATCTATACCGAAAGCACATGCCTACGTCCACACCAGCTTCAGAGAATGATGAGAAGGTGATGGCCAAGATCATCAGGCAGCAAGCCAAGCGAGGAAAAGAGGTGAAGCCTTACAACTTCAACATGAAGCAAGTGGATCCTTTCCGGTACCGAATGAACGATGCTCTACGTGCAGTTACCAAGGTTTCTATCCGAGAGGCCCGAACAAGAGAGTTGCGACAGGAGCTGTTGAAGAGTGAGAAACTGAAGCGGTAAGCATATACACAATAACGCATCATATTCAGACTGTACTAACAATCGTTCAGATATTTCGAAGAGAACCCTACGGAACTCACCCATCTTCGCCACGACGGTGAACTTCGAACTGCTAGACAACAAGCTCACCTGAAGCATATCCCAGAGTATCTCCTACCCAAAGATGGCAAACAAGCCTTGACAAACGACATTGGCTTTGTGGCACTCAGGAAAGACCGCAAGGGCCATAAGGGTAAGAAGGGTCGCGGATTTAAGGTTGGCTCAAGGAAGCGAGATCCGCTCAAGACATTCAAGGCGAGGCGCAAGACAAAATAGAGGGACTAGTGTAATACAGCGTTTTTGTGGTTTTTGATACCTTGATCTGAATTCAAGATTCTTTGTTCTCTTTGACCTGGTTTCTATCGATTGGCCTATACTGATACGAACCTCACGGTGAATAAGATATTGCCCGTGACCGAGGCTGTCTTAGTCATTCATGCAAGATGGTTTAAAGTTTCGGAGACAAGCAGTCTTTCGGCCGCAAGTGTGGGGATGAGAAGCTGCCTGGATATGTCCGCGCAAAGCTAACCCCGTTTCATACACTGATGTAACGAATATCAAGAAGGACACAGGAAATAATGTCGTAACCTGGACTGGGATAGGGCGGTTAATATAATGATGAGGAGGCGTTGGACATGTATAAAAGGAAGAGAGTTTCTCTGTGTTTGAGAACATGTTCTTTGTAAAAGCCAAGCCACTTGCATCCAACCAATATTTCCTCCAACTGCCCAAACTCCATTTCTGAGAACTACATCATGGCTCCTCCAGCTCAACTCCCTCTTCGACAGCTCACCAAGAATGGCCCCAAGATCCCATCCATTGGTCTTGGTCTTATGGGAATCAGCGTCGGATACGGAGCAGCCACGTATGAATCACATCTCCAACTCCTGAACCTCACTAATATCCCTAGATCTGACGAAGAACGTCTCAAACTCCTCGACCGTGCATGGGAACTTGGCTGTACGAATTGGGACACAGCTGATGTCTACGGCGACAGTGAAGATGTCGTAGGCAAATGGTTCAAGCTTCACCCCGAACGTCGCCAGGATATCTTCCTTGCGACCAAGTTTGGGCTGAGGGTAGGTGAGAAAGGGATAGTTACTGATTCATCGCCTGAGCATGTGAGGAAGAGTATTGAGAGCAGCTTGAAGAGGCTTGGTGTTGAGCACATTGATCTGTACTACATGCATCGTGCAAACGAGGATGTGCCTATTGAGAAGACTGTGGAAGCTATGAAGCAATTGGTTGAGTAAGTCATTCCACCATGAAATAAGCTAAGCAGGACTCACGCCCACATAGTGAGGGAAAGGTCAAGTACTTGGGCCTCTCAGAGATCTCGTCTACCACTCTCCGCCGAGCCCACGCCATCCATACCATCTCAGCAGTACAAGTCGAGTACAACCCCTGGACACTCGATATCGAAGGTCCTTCAGGAACAAACCTTCTCAAGGCTTGCGAAGAGCTAGACGTGGCGGTGTTTGCCTACTCACCCCTTGGTCGTGGTATCTTGACCGGTCGGTTCCGCTCTGTCGATGATTTCGAAGAGACAGATACCCGAAGAAACTTGACGCGGTTCCAGGGTGACAACTTCAAGAAGAACTTGAAGATTGTGGACCAGTTCAATGAGTTGGCCAAGAACAAGGGATTCACATCCTCACAGCTCGTCCTGGCCTGGATCTTGGAGCAGAGCCCCAAAATGTTTGTCATTCCTGGCACGAAGAACATCAAGTATCTCGAAGAGAACGTGGGAGCAGCAAAGGTGACGCTGAGTAAGGAGGAGAATCAAGAGTTGAGGAAATTGGCAGTGGAGGCTGGAGTTGTAGGAGGACGGGATCCCTTCTTTGGCTGCTTTGTTGATACAGCTCCTCTGGAGAAGTGAATGCCCACAGAGATAGCAGTGGTGGCTGTATGATGCTTGCTTCGGTAGCAGTTTCTAGGCCATGTCCATACGGAAAAGTTTACCGTTCCATGAAGACCCATCATCATGATTATTCCCAAAGCTCCCCATAATATGAAATCCTTGATCAACGTAGTATCTGTAACCATTAAAAATGAACCGAGTCGAGGGTGTCCTTCTGGGAACATACTGCACCAACTGCCCATTACCTCCATCCCAGCAATCAAGCCAGATCGTCTTCCAACCACGCTCAAGAGTATAATCCTTGACTTTCTGAAGGAGAGCAGCCCCAGCCCCACGACGTCTATCACCAACTCGGTGATCAGTGACGAGGTATTGGAGGAAGACAAACTTGCCCTTTTTCAACGCAGGTTCGATCTGGGCTTTCAAACTCTCTGTCTCTTTCAAATAGCTCACGAATTGTTCTTCGACAATTTTGACGAAACCAACAGACACAAAGGATTTTCCATTCTCGTCCACACGGCGGGAGAGGTTTCCGTTTGCAGTGGATCCTGAGCTGGTCTGATCGTCTTCAACCTCGGCGATAAATATTCTCTCTCGATCACCAGCCCCCGTTTCACAGAACTGCTCCGACTTTGAGACAGCATCATGCATCTTCTGCATGAACGACTCCTTTCTAGAAAGGGGCTCAGTTCCCCATTGACCAGCGTTTCCCGCCGCAACAAGGTGGGGTATAGTCGAGTCCATTGCATCAGCCATGAACTGAGCATCATTAAATGATGCAGAAGCGTCGTGGAAAGAGAACTGATTCGCCATATTTAAGATGATTAACCCCTGGAATACGGAAAGCTCAGATGAGGCCTAGGAGAAGGGCACTGTATGGCTTCAAGAGAAAGGTCGTGTGTAAAACAACAAGTTTGCTTATTCAGATGCCAGCATTGCATATGTGGTGTTTCAGTGGACCACAAGACGTAAGATATGTAACGCTAGCAAGGATCGCAATCCCTGAAATTTCTATGTGAGCTTCTAGAAGAAAAGACGATTTATACCTTGACATCTTCATTATTTCGACTGAGATTCTGAAGAAGCACCCCAGGAACCCGCAAGCATCGTATCACTTTAAACTCTAATTGATAATGAGCCCTGAGATAATCCGGGGACCCCAAGGTCCGATAAGTCGGTCGGATCAACCTCCAAGGTTCTCTGAAGGTGTTGACGGGTTGTGCACCCTCATCATCACCTTCGAGGTAGATGGCGCTATAATAGTCGCATGGGATGGTCCACCCCAACAAGAGTGGCCATCCGACTATCGCGGACTTTTTCGGTTTGTGAGAGCCGTGCTACTTTGACACCAGAAACATGGATCATTATTGGTGCCTCATCGCCATCGCTGGTGGTCAAAAGCCTGCTTCGCTTATATGCCTGGGGCCATTGTATCCAAATTTGTTTTGAAATCATGGAGAAAACAAGTGCTTGGAAAGTTGGATTTTCCGTCTTCGACATCGCCAAGTACATAGCCCGTTATCGCAACAAGAAGCACATTTGCCGGCATCCTTGGCTCAACTTGCATGACTCGATATTTGCTCCATGATAAGTTATCGTTTCGCGTTGCAACATCGACGGAAGACGGTCTATGGTAATTGCCTCTAGAGAACGGCATGAGAGGCTTGTAGCCCAGTGCATGATTCTATGTTTCGAACCACGTATTCCGGAGAATTGTGGACTGCACAAGCACGTCTAGCTCGGTGAAGTAGCTCCCCGGACGAGATTCTCGAGCGAATTATGTTCACAAACTATGACATCGCCGTGCTTATTGAAGAGTCCACGATCACAGAGGTTGATAGTCCGGTGACTATGAGATCATTGCCGTTCTTTATGGACAACCTTGTGACTAGCTGAACTCAAAGACAAAGAAACGTCTCTCAGGTACAGCGTTGGAACGCGTGCGTCAACAAGGCGGTAAAAGTATTGATATTTCTTGGAACCTGTCCCTTTGTTGGACTTTTATTTGTACGCGATTCAGCTTGTAAAAAGTTGGGAAAAGTGCTTCTTTAGTTCAATCTCGTCATTCGCAGTTCTGGGTCCGCGATGCGGGTTAGTGGTGGGGGTCTTGATGCCATCTCTAGGGTCACAGTCCGCAAGACAACGGACCGTTCTCTTGTTTGAAGAGTCTTGCACTCCACTCTCTATATTAGTGGATGGCTGAATCTTTGTAATTTTATGCAAGAATCGCCAACAACTTAAACTTTGGCAGCATCCACTACAAGAAGCTGAAGGAGTTGAACTTCAGCTAGCGGTTGGACCAATGAGTATAGTTGGGGGGCACCTTGTCCTACACAGTAGGTTGCCTTATCAAGAACTATCCCACGAAAACAAGGTGGCCGGAGAGCAAGGACGGGGAAGGCTGCCACACCGATGGCAAAGCGACCGGACCTTAGTCGCTTCAAATCTGTGTTGAGATTTGGCTCAATGGCTTGAATTTATACTTATTGGTTTGACAAAGCCGACCTTGGGGTTGGGTCGTCAAGGTCCGGGGAGTGGGCACCTTGATGGACGGACCCCTCCGAATTGCTGATCAGTTTGTAGACATAAATAAGGCAGCTGTCGCACTGCCGCTGGACGATAGCATCGTATTGTCTTTGTTATCTTTGTCGGCATTGCAAGAAGCGGCTTCTGACGTGAGATCCCTCGCGTTATCCGTCATTGTCCGTCACCGTGTTAGTGACTCGTCGACACCATCGACTAGTACAATCACCAAGACTGACATCACCAAGTCATCGGCGTCCAAAACGAATTCCTCAGTTGAAAGGCGTTGTAAAACCACTCCGACACCTCCCTCCTTCTTTCAGGCATTGCTACGCAACTCAACCATCATGGCCGAAGAATCTATGCTCTTGCGCATCCCTCCAGAGATTCGCATGCTGATATACGACTATCTTCTCGACAACGGCGGGACCAAAGATATTTCAATTCGGAATCAGTCTAAATATGAATATGAGGCGCGCCGTTCAAAGACCCAACGTTCAGCATATCATATAATGGAGCGAACTATCGCAAAGAAGTCTTACGAAACGACATATTGCGCCGACCCTCATCCCCGCCGATCGATGCACACTGCAGTTATGCATATCAACAGGAAAATCCGAGAGGAAGCCTCTCATTACCTGTACACAAAGCATGCTTTCCACTTTGGAGAAGACCTCGAGGCCTTGGTGCCCTTCCTCACTGATAAGACGCCACGCACTAGAGACTTAGTCCGGGAGATCAGCCTCTACAAGCGCAGTCCAACAAATGTCATGGAACCAGATTCATATGACTGGTCTTCTGTGTGTCGTTCGCTGCGAAGTTTGCAAAGCTTGGATAAGTTGACACTTGTCATTGAAGGCGCTCGGCCACGAGGGCCATGGGACGGCCCGCAGAGCTTGACGGTTTCTGACTTTCGGCTATTATATACAACTCGTCATGAAAGCTTGGAATGGGCGCGGGAACTGGCGTCGATAAAAACGATCAAGGAGGTCGTCATTGTTGCTGATATTCACAACCTGCCTCATCCCGAGTCGAATATGATGCTGGTCCTTGCCGCATTTTCATCCTCGATTGATACCTCGTTGGTGGACTTTCTTCGCGATGATCTGGGGATTCCTGCGCGAGTTGGACAACCACAGTATTGTGGCGTTGGAGTATTCGGCCGGTCCAGGAGATGTGAGAGAAATGGATGTCTAACGAATTTGGAAAACTGAAAGATGCATTGAAGGATTTGAAGTAAGGCGTTGAGGAGCTGGCACAGTTGACATCCATGTTGCACTGCAAGGAGTTATTGAAGTTTATTTAACCATAACTAAGCATGATTGGCATTGGTTACTTTGGACATTTCGTTGATGAAACATAATTGAATATGAGGAAGATTGAACGACAGTAAGATGAAGCAATTCGATTATAATCAGTGAATTGATAAATTTGACATAACATCTTCAGTCATCTCATCCACCTTATTAGACGCAGGAACGACTGACTCCCTGACACCACGTGATGAGTCCCTGCGCCGTGTATCTTCCTTTTTCCAGAATTGAGTCCGTTCCGGTGGCTGGGACGCATCTAGAGCCCCTGCCGCCTAAAGACAAACTGGCACAGCGCCATTATCCGCTGTCTTCCAGCGGAGCTTAGGCCCACCTCAACCCATCCAATCCATTATCTCAGCCTCCCCCGTATCGTCATCGCTCCCGTTCGTTCTGCGCCTTGTATGCGGCGCAACCTATCGACGACAACCCGACAGCTCCGCGCAACCTCCGACTCCCGCTATCATCTCCTTCACCATTGCGTCTATCACAGTCGCATTCTAGTGAATTTGCTAGGAGTTTGGCTTGTCTTGACCTGCTCCGAGCTACCCCGCCGTCATAGTCCGACAATATGGCCACGCCAGCTCCCCCCGAGGACCAGGCTCGTCTGCTTGAAGATGCTCTCGTTGCCGTGCGACAGCAGACGTCCCTTATGCGCAAATGTCTCGACACTCCTGGAAAGCTAATGGATGCGCTCAAATGCTGGTATGTATATGATTGCCGCGATAGATAGCTCGGTCCCCTGAATGGCATCGCTGACTCTGGAAGCTCGACTCTGGTTTCTGAGCTTCGCACAAGCAGTCTTGGACCCAAGCAATACTACGAGCTGTACATGTCGGTGTTCGACGCCCTGCGATACTTGTCTGTTCATCTTCGCGAAAACCACCCTGTCAACCACCTGGCCGACCTTTACGAGCTCGTCCAGTATGCAGGCAACATCGTCCCACGATTGTATCTTATGATTACAGTGGGAACCGCCTACATGGCCATTGAAGATGCGCCCGTTAAGGAGCTCATGAAGGACATGATGGACATGAGCCGAGGTGTTCAGCATCCTATTCGTGGACTCTTCCTCCGATATTACCTGTCTGGTCAAGCGAGGGACTACCTGCCAACTACTGAGAGCGACGGTCCTGAAGGCAACATTAGCGACTCCATCAACTTCGTTCTTACAAATTTCGTCGAGATGAACAAACTATGGGTTCGTCTACAACACCAAGGCCACTCGAGAGAGCGCGAGCAGCGAATTCGAGAGCGAAAGGAACTGCAGCTATTGGTCGGCAGCAATATCGTACGCCTAAGCCAGCTTGTTGATCTTGAAACGTATAAGTCTAGTATTCTAGCACCGCTGCTAGAGCAGGTGGTTCAATGCCGGGACGTTCTCGCCCAAGAGTATCTCCTTGAGGTGATTACGCAAGTTTTCCCGGATGAATTCCACCTGCACACCTTGGACCAATTCCTTGGTGCAGTTTCACGCCTCAACCCCCATGTTAACGTCAAGGCCATTGTAATTGGTCTGATGGATCGATTGTCCGAATATGCTGAACGCGATGGACCGGAGGACAAGTCGGACGATAGAGCTCAAATTGAGGCGGATGCACTGGCAAAACTGTTGGAGAAGGTAAACCTTCAAAAAGAGGCATCGACAGCCACACCTTCAGAGTCTAAGCAATCCGAACCTGATGGCAAAGCGGGCGAGCCTACTGAAGATGCCGAATCCGAAGATGCCGAATCCGAAGATGCCGACAAGACACCCGAGGGCGAGGAGTCTACAGCCAAGGCCACCGATGAGACTTTAGAGGAAACTGCTGGTGAGAGCAGCAACGACGACTCAAGCACACTCGCCGAGTCTTCACCTTCAGTTGCGGATACAGAAACCACTGCTGTGAACGGTCAAGGGTCAATTACAGACACCGTACAGCTTTACGAGGTTTTCTTCGCCCAGGTCAAGAACCTGGTGGAGGCTCAGCATCTTCCTGTGCAAGACATTATTGCTCTCCTGGTGTCACTTTGCAACCTTGCGCTTAACATTTATCCCGACAGACTGGACTACGTTGACCAGATTCTGGCTTACGCAAGTACCAAAGTTCGGGAGAACATTAACAATGCCGACCTTCACTCGCCTCCTGCTCAGCAGAGCTTGCTTGCTCTTCTTCAAGCACCCCTTAACCGATATGTTTCCACTTTTACTGCTTTGTCTCTTCCTACCTACGTTCCTCTCTTCCAGTCGCAATCATACCCTACCCGCCGTGCCGTTGCTGGTGGCGTCGCTCGCACTTTGCTCAAAAACCAGACCAAGATCTCGACTACGGAACAGCTCGAGAACGTGTTGGAGGTACTGAAGGTTCTCATCAAGGAGGGTTCCCAGGCGCCTCAAGGATACCCAGGTGTTGCCCAACGACGTCCTGTGGAGACAGACGAGACAATGGAGGAGCAGGGATGGCTCGCCAGGATCGTGCACTTGCTGCAGGCCGAGGACAACGATACTCAGTTCAAGCTGCTCCAAATGACAAGAAAGGCGTACTCGGAAGGAAACGAGCGTATCCGCACGACGACGCCACCTCTTATCACAGCATGCATGAAGTTGGCGCGAAAGTTCAAGCAGCGTGAGCACTTTGACGACAACTGGGAGACACAGAGTAATGCTCTGTTCAAGTTTATGCACTCAGCGCTCAGCACGTTGTACACCCGTGTTAATGGCTCTGGGGCTGCAGAGATGGCGCTGCGTCTCTTTGCCTCTGCTGGTCAAACAGCCGATCTGACCGGGTTTGAAGAGGTTGCATATGAATTCTTTGCACAAGCCTTCACAGTGTATGAGGAGGCTGTGTCGGACTCGAAGGCTCAGTTCCAGGCTGTCTGTGTGATTGCTACTGCTCTTCACCAGACACGCAACTTTGGAAAGGAGAATTACGACACTCTCATCACCAAGTGCGCACAGCACGGTAGCAAGCTGCTACGCAAGCCAGATCAATGTCGCGCTGTGTATCTGGCGAGTCACTTGTGGTGGGCGACTCCCATGGTGTCCAATGGCGAGTCAGAAGAAACAGAGGTATGTATCAATCCATGTGTGAAGGACCTCAGCTAACTTGCATAGCTTTACCGTGATGGTAAGCGAGTACTTGAATGTCTTCAGCGTGCCCTTCGTGTTGCCGATTCCTGCATGGAGACAGCCACATCGATTGAGCTCTTTGTTGAGATTCTGGACCGCTATGTGTATTACTTTGACCAACAAAACGAATCAGTGAGTCTCGATCCTGGAACTGTTGAAGCAATTGCTAACTCGAGCAGGTCACAACCAAGTATCTCAATGGTCTCATTGAACTCATCCACTCCAATCTGGCCGGCAACCAACAAGATTCTGCTTCAGTTGAGAACAGCCGCCGGCACTTCCATCAGACATTGGAGAACATCCGAAGTCGACAATATGAGGGAGTCGTTTTGACACCGAACTGAGGTCTAATTCACTAGTGATTGAAGGAAAGAGAAGGTGATTGAGCGGCATAGCGATAGATAATGTTTAGCCCGCAGGCATGAATCGAGGAGGTCGCAGTTCCACTAGTTGTATATATGTAAACTTTGCCCAAAAATTGATGATATGCGCGGTGAAGCCAAGCTGAGTCTCCTGCGACAGTGAGAGTTTTGGAGAGTCGCTGTCACCAACCCCTGATTGAGAGATATATAACAAAGAATGCATATATACGGATAGTAAGCCCAAAAATAACTGAAGCCTCACCCACGCAATCCTGTCTGAGGGTTACATAGCCTGCTTAATCTCGAATTACGGTTGAACAAATTAGCTGACACGTCCCTCACTTTACGTCGAGTCCAGAAGCAAAGCGATGATACGCACATCACCTCCCTGTCCAAGTTAGGCTGTCTCCCTATCCCAGCTTTTGTGGGGTAATCCTGGTGGCGTGCATGGGCGGATTCAGGAGAGTGAGAGTGATTGTGAGAGCCGAGACAAGACAAGGCCTGGCCTGGCCTGGTAAGCTCCTTGGATGCCTCTGAGATAGATAGATAGTGTTAGTATGAATGACATTTCACGTGTAATCTGGTAAAAAGAAGAGGAGTGAGTTATAGTATAGTACGGTGTCTGCGAAAGTACTTTTACTGGTATTTTGTCAAAGTTTCCAAAGGCCAAGGCTTGCCAAGTCCCCCGGGTCAACTCAGCCACTTGAGACCTCGACCACCTTTGTCTGTGTGTCTTCTGCTGTCTGTCTTCTTACTCCGTACTAACCGGCGGCTTATAGTTATAGTGGACTCCGGTCCCCTACCTTACGTGGACACTCCATTAGGTTCGCCATCATCCCCCCCGTCGCAGCGCATTGGATTTGTACTGTACCTGCCTGCAGCCAACAACGTAACTCGGTACATTACTTTGACTTTAATCATCTCAGCCTCTTCTCCCCTTCCTTTTCTTTACCCAGTCAACAACATCTCGAGTCAGAGCTTAAGCCTGGACTTGTTAGTTTGGCGATGCGCTTCTGGCGTCTGTCTCTTGTCTCTCTTTCTTGACGCTCCTTTCGTGCTTGCACCTCGCTCATCTTAACTTAATTGCTTCGTATCGATCGATCGAAACCGCGATTCGCCCGCTCCTTTTTATCCGATCCCCTTCAGCGAATGGCACTGTTTATCTCGACTGCTTTGTGACACGCCTGAACGAGCTTCTCATCGGATTGAATATACGACAACCGAGGGCGCGGTTAGCGCTCAATCACCATCAAGATGCCTTCCGAAAAGACTCCTTTCTATGATCCTATACCGCCCACTTACGATCAGGCCGTGGCCAGTGGTAGCCATTACGATCCAGATGACTGGGCTCCTGCTCCGAGGTCTCCAACAAACGAGCGTAATGCAACAGAGGCGGAATCACAGGGTCTCCTACAACATTCGAGTGGCGCCAGTTCCTCCCGCAGACCCGACGGTTATCGACCACCAACAGTAGAGACCGACGATGAGGACAGTTTATGGGCCAGCGATAGCGAGAGTGAGGATGAAGCCGCGCAGGTACGACGTGAGATGCAGGAGATGGAGATCGAAGAACCCGACCGATCCCGAGGCTCTCAGTGGGGGAAGCGAATAGGGTCATATCTAACTCTACCGCGGTGGAAATGGTCCTGGAGGCCGAGATTACCACGATTTCGCATACAATTACCTCAACGAGCTGATGCGCCAGCTGCCGACAACGCCGAGAATGCCACGGGTGAGAATGAGGAGACGCCAAGCCAGACAACGAGGAGGTGGAACATTCCGAAGGTGGACAAAACAACCGTCATCTTATTTTGTGTGCGCATTTTGGCGCTCACAATTATACTGGGATTTTTCTATCTGCTCTTCGCCAGCGATATGTTTGGTGGTTTGTCAGATAGATTAGGAGGTGGCTTCCGTTTCAACCCCGAGGACCTTAGAGCCCATCTGTTGCGGACCGTTGATCCCATGAGAATGCGCGCATCAGTGCAGCACTTTTCGAATTACGCCCATATTGCCGGTACCGAGGGTGATTATGCGACCGCGTTGGATGTTCAGGCCATGTTCAGCAGGGCACTACTGGACGAAGTTATGATGGATGAGTATCAGGTTTACCTCAACTATCCCCGCAAGGACGGTCGTGTGGTGCAGATCATGGACGATAAGGATCTCAAGAAGGCCAAATGGACGGCTAAGCTAGAAGAAGAGGAAGTCGGAGGCGAGACGGCAGGTCGACAAACGTACGCCTTTCACGGATACTCAAAGTCGGGAGACGTCAAGGGACCCCTAATCTACGCCAACTATGGTACAAGAGACGACTTCAAGCATCTTGCAAGCAAAGGTGTTAATGCCACGGGAGCTATTGCGTTGGTGAAAAACGGTGGTCCTCCGGAGAATCAAGCTCTCAAGGTCAAGGCAGCCGAGCTGGCAGGCTTTGCTGGCTGCCTCATTTACTCCGACCCTGCGGACGACGGTTTCAAGAAGGGTGTTGTTGCTCCCGAAGGAGTGTATATGCCCTCAGATGGTGTTCAAAGAGGCTCTGTAGGTCTCACGAACTGGGGAATTGGTGACCCCTTGTCGCCTGGTTATGGTAGCAAGGGCGATCAGCGAATCACACTCGACAAGGCCAATGGACTCGTCGGTATCCCCAGTCTCCCTCTCGCTTGGAGAGATGCCAAGGTGCTACTACAGCATCTAAAGGGTTATGGCGAAAAGGTGCCTAACAAGTGGGAAGGCGGTGTCCCAGACGTCGAGTGGTGGACCGGCAGTGAGAAGTCCCCAATTGTGCGCTTGAAGAACGAGCAAGACGAGGATTCATTGCACACCATCTGGAATGTTTATGGTCGAATTAATGGCATGGAGCAGACGTCTAAGTCTATCATCATCGGTAATCAGCGAGATTCTTGGGCTTTCGGCGCAACGGACCCCCACTCAGGCACAGCTGTCATGATTGAGATGGCTCGAATCTTCGGAGATCTTGTACAGCGAGGCTGGAGGCCGTTGAGGACCATCGAATTTATGTCTTGGGATGCTTCTGCGTACAACCTGATTGGCTCAACTGAGTATGTCGAGCATAACTCAGAGGCCCTGCGTGATAATGCCTTTGCTTACCTCAATCTTGGGGCGGCAGTTGTCGGAAAAGACCTGCATGCTTCAGGATCGCCGGTGTTCCGAAAGTCTCTTCTTCATGCCCTGGGCCGAGTTATCGATCCCTCTACTAATAGTACATTGAAGGACCTTTGGGATCAGAGCCATGCCGAGCTGAAGCAGCCAGAGGGACGTGGCGACCACATTCCATTCCAGGATATCGCAGGAACAAGTTCACTCGATCTGGCCTTCAGGGGTACTCAAGTCCCTCACCACTCGAGCTACGACAAGATTGGATTGGTGGACAACTTCATCGATCCTGACTTCGAGTATCACGGGGCAATGGGACAAGTGATAGCTCTTCTCATTCTCGACATGGCCGATCGGCCCATCATGCCGTTTGATATGGGCTGGTATGCACAGAGACTGGGTCAATGGGTCAAAGATCTCGAGAAGTGGGCACTCAAGCAAATGGACGGCCAGCCCAAGGGCGAGAAGGACGCATTCAAGGAGCTCAAGGACGCTGCAACACTTGTTCAACACAACGTCGCCACATTCGAGAAGTGGGAAATGGAATGGGACCGCGAGGTCTTGGGCAATGGAGGCTGGGAAGCCAACGATATTGGTGCCTCTCGACTTGCATACAACAACAAGATGGCATACTTTGAGACGGCGTTACTGGACATTGAAATCGGTGGTGGTGTACGACCCCCTTTTGAGACTGACTGAAAGACTTAAGCTGACCCTATCTCTAGATTCCCAACCGAACACAGTTCAAGAACGTTGTCTTCGGACCAGAGGCTTGGTCCAACGACGGAGCCATCTTCCCCGCTATTCGCGACAGCATCGAGGAGGGAGACTGGAAAGCCGCCAAACCCATCGTTGCCAAGACGGCAGCGCTTCTTCGCAAAGCAGCAACAATCTTAGAGATGCAATAAAGCACGTGTATGATTTGAGCAGCAAAAAAAGCCCTCTCTTTGTTTCCCTTTTCTATACCGACCTCAGTCTAGGCAAGCTCGCCATTGTTGTTTTTTCTTTTACAGGATATACATAGTGTTTTTGGTTTCTGATCCAGGACACACTGCGTAGCTTTCACGCAAAAATGTACAGGAGGCATTGCACGGAGTTTGGTTTACGTGGAACCCTGCTTTTCTACGCTTTTTTTTTTCTTGGGTAGGGTAGGACTTGTTGAGGCAACGCGTCGGGATAGAGTGATGGTATGTGTCTGATCGCCCTGACTGGGTAGATGGGATGTTTTTTTCTTTGTTATAGTTACAGTAATGAAGGAATGCGAGTCGCTCATGTACCCTGATATGTTCCATCATGTTACTTTTGCTCCAAGATATGCTTCGTGATCGTATCGCTCAATGATTTCTGGTGGTTGACCTCTTAAGCCTTCTGGGCCTCGTAGTCCTGCACAGAAACCAGCTTTCCAACAACGTTGTACTTCTCCAAGAATCTCTCCTCCCAGCCCTGGAGCGCCTCCATCTGCTCCGCATCGAGTCCCTCCAGCTTATCAAGCGGACCATCCAGGTCCTTAGTCAACATGTCCTCATCAAAGCTTCCACACGCAAGACCTCGACTCGCATCCCGACCGGCAAAGTTGCTATAAGGACCACCAGGGCCGTAGAAGTTACGACCAGGCGAGACGTCAAAAACGCGACCGCGCACAGCGAGAAAGACAGGTCGATCCTCCTCGCCGTTGAAGGGGAGAAGAGTGTGGGGAGTGTATGTTTTGAAGACTGTTGAGGGCGCATCGCGGGGGAGAGATGGAGGTGGCGAGGAGCGGAGCATGGAGTAGGTTGTGTATAGGACGGCGCTGAGGAGGATGAGGTTGAGGGGTGTGAAGAGGGAAGCGCTGGGAAGAGTTAGTGATGGAGATCAGAGAGTAGAGAGGGGATGGCATACGTTTCTTGGCTGGCTTGTTGAGCCATGTGTTGCTCGACGTGATCCATCTCTGCGATGTCTCTGATTATTGTGATGTGTCTGGATTATCGAGTTGAGCCGAGATGGTTGATTGAAGGTGTTTGTTAGAGGTTGGAGAACAAAGGTGAGAAGGTGATGGCCACCCCCCCGGTAGCTCCCGGTGGTTCCTTGGGGTTCTCCCCCACTTTATGCTCCGGCGCGGCGTTTTGGACGGAAGTTCGCTTCGGAGCCTCCGGTAATATTTCCGGCAACTGGCCTATGTCCTTGATATTGCTCAAACATGAAGCTGGCCACGATTTAATGCCAAGGGTTATCTATCTCATGACACTGCGTTGCCATGATTCAAAGAGCACTTAGTCAGAGCTCCATACAGTCGAGATGCTGACATGAGGGGCAACTACGTGGTACAGAGGATGAAGCTCAGAAGTCAACGGCATTGATTGAAGCTCCTAAGGCAAGAGACCTGAGCATTGAAGCTTCATTGTAGCTAGAAGTCTCTATTTCCTTTTCATCCAAAGCTTTTGGTAACTATCATTGATACCAGAGCAGGTGATTTCGCCGCTGCAGACATCGCTCATAATAACATAAGTGAGCTTCACAGCTTGGAACATAGCTACGTTAACATAAGCAATGGTTTCATTTATAATCTCCTTTATCCGATGGTATAATATCAAGAAAAAAAGAAGTTTTCGGGAAGAATTATCAACATGCTCAAGACAAAAATGGAGGCTGAGGGATTTGAACCCCCGGCCTTTCGCAAGCATTCGAAACAATGCAAAGCGAACGTGATACCCCTACACCAAGCCCCCGATGTTGGATGTTAGTGCCGGTCTTGGTTGACATTATAGCATCTTCCCGTGATGTCGGCCAGTTTGTTAATCACGAGTGGCTTTGAATTATGCGAATCTTGGCAAATGCCTCTTCTTGGATATTACTGAGCTTTATGCTCGTGTTGAGTTGCATGGATAACGTGGGCTTCTGGGCCACCCAACTCAAGTGATCATCACAATGGCTCATGTGTTAACGGACTTGGTCACGTGGAGCCCAGAAGAGATATACATGCTATAGAGTGTGTTGTAGTCAGTGGTTATAGGTCTATGTCTAATGTATATCTGCTTGTGATGTATGCATTTGTATACTCACACAAATCGTAGGCTGTATATCTGACCATTCACGCTCTTGGCCATTCTCTGCCATGAATCTTAAACCCCGTCTACATCCAGTCATGCATGACTCACACCGAAAGCCATATCGAATCACATAGCAAAACGCCTCTAAACTAAGTGGTCTATCAAGCAGTTGTTTGCTTAAGCTGGCTCTATTCAATTGTTGCCGATGTCACATGGAGGGCACGAGAGTGGTGCACATCTTTGATACGTGCTCCCGTGTAAGGCAGCTTACCCATCTGTTACTGCTGTGGCACTTCAGCCTCAAAGAGAACAGCAACTTAGGTTTCTCAACTCTCTATACCTAGGTAGGTGCTGCATGACTTTTGTATGAGTCGACCTTGAAAAAGCCACATCAAGAAAGCCAACCTTGGCTTCCCCGTCTGACTCAACTGCCAAACTCAGCCACAGCCTCATTCACGGTCACAGCATGCACTTTCAACCCAAACGAACAATAAATATGCACCGAATCCCGTCAACTATTCTTTCTAACTCTCGTATCTTTATTCATCGCTACTCAGTCAAAATGGCTACGACATCGAATCCCGGTCCAGTGTATTTCTGGCGAGAAACAGACCCAGCAACAGGATACCTTTCACAATGGTATTACTGTCCTTTCAAGGATGACCAGGATGAGAAAAAGACATACAAAACAGCAGAGCAGTAAGTCCTGTTACTTCTACTGGTACACTATTCAAGGTCGATGTTGACATCTTTCAAGTTATATGATGTATCAAAAAGCTATCCTGTTCAACGACGAAGCCACCGCTCTTGAGATCCTCAAGACAGGCCATCCACGGAAAGTCAAGTCTCTCGGCCGCCAGGTGGAGAACTTTGACGAAACAGTATGGCTCAAGCATCGACGTGACGTAGTTCGAAAGGGCAACATCCTCAAGTTCACACGTGCTATCACAGAGGAGGGTTTCAAGAGAGGCACGCCTGGCGCAAATCAAGTAAATTCATTACACCGGCCCATCGAAGGTTCTCTAGCAGATATATTGATCAGCACGGGTGACAGAGAACTTGTCGAGGCCAGTCCATTCGATCGGGTTTGGGGCGTTGGGTTTAAAGCTGCGGATGCAGATGCTGCGAGAGATTTATGGGGTGAGAATTTGCTTGGTAAGGAGTTGATGGAGGTCAGAAGGATCTTGAAAGAGAGACGAGGCGGTCACGAAGCATGAGTTGGGTGATGTATAGACGACTGAACTGCTCTACAAGTTTGAGCCGAGCAAGCGGGTATCACTTTGTCGAGGGGCAAGATGATGGTTGTTTGAACTGTTTCGGCTATACGCCCAGATAGATTGCACCGACCTTGAAAACCAAGGCAACTTTTGAACATGTCTATAAGTCCATCTTCCTCCCACCAATGATGCCCGGCCCAATGCCCCTATTCCCCTCTATAATCATACATAAAAAGAGCCTCATCCCGAGGCAAGCAGAGCGGCGTGGTAGTAGTCATTTTTTGCTGTTTAGCAGCCCCAAACCCATTCTCCAGAAAATGCTTGTTTTGTTTGGTAGTTGTACGTTGTGTTGTGTCGTGGTGGGTGTGGTGGTATTGGTGTTGTTTTTTCGTGTCGAGAGCCTGCCCAGATATTTTCACATGATAGCACATATTTTACAGTAATTAACACACATTAGGCGATGCTCCCGTGTTCGCCTTCGATTCCTTCTCATCTCGTAGGTATCCAACAAAGGCAGATCCCCAACCCCTTGACGCCGCGTTAAAATGACTGTTTCTTTTAGTACCAGTCTCGTCCACTCTTCTGCATCTCGATGAGACGCCAGCCCCTTGTCTCAGGGTTGTTGACATCTTCTGGTACCCGTGTGATACCAATGGCGTATGTGACCAGCTGGACCTTGTCCTCCATACCGGCAGCGAGCTCGTTCGTCTTGGCATTGCGGTAGACGTGAACCTCCTGTGTGCGACACGTGATGATGAAGACAGGAACCTCACCGGGGTCGAGCATGCGGGCTCGTAGAATGTCGACATTTCGGATATCCAGAATCTTTCCGTCCGATTTCATACCAGCCTGTAGGTATTGCTTGGTGAGGGCCTCGTACACAGAGTACTGAGCGGCAGAAAGCCAGAGCTTCAGTGTCTCGGCATCGCCCTTGACGTAAGCGTCCAACACCTCGGGAAGAATGTACTCTCGAAGCTCCTGGAGGAAAGGCTCTGTCTGAAAATTGGGGTCCATGGATCTGAACTTCTTGATGACCATGGCAGTCTCGTTCTCGGCGAAGAAGCCTCCGATGCGGTCGGTGATACTTCGAGCGGTCGATACAAGAGGATTCTCAGACTCCTCATACTTGCCCCTCAAGCTGAAAAGTCCTTGCACATACTTGTTCTGGTCGCGGAAATCTCTCCAAGCCTCCTTCCAAGCAGCGTCCTTGTGAACGGTAACACTGGTACCAGCGCTATCTCTTGTTAGACCATATTCAAATGAGAAAGATTGTAAGGATACTCACTTAATGTCCTCTTCCATAGGTGCAGCCGCCTTGTAACCCCGCTGCTTGTCGAGTGCCTCTCGGCGTTTCCTGCGCTCCTCCTTCTCAACCCAGCCACCGTATCGTGAAGAGCTGCCATCGTCAATGACATTCTTGACATTCTTGTAAGCCTCTGTGTTTCGGATAGGCTGGGTAGCCTTGTCCACGGCATCTCCCGTGACATTAGCGGCCTTACGAACACCCTTGACGACTGAGGTATCCCAAGTCCAAGAAGCACCCTTGCCAATGGCACCAGCAGTAACCTTGGCACCCTTTCCAAGGGTCGAGGAAACAGCGCCAGTGGACTTCTCGTATGCCTCACGAGCACGTCGCACACCCTCACTCTCGGCGAATTGATTAGCAGACGCAGCGATCTGCTTGGTCGACTCGTTCCATTCTTGCGACTTCTGGAACTCAGTGTTCATGGTCTCCATGAAAACCTGCCAGGGGGTCTTGTCGCCATGAGGAGGAGGGGGAGGGGCATCCTCCTTTTTCTTCTCTTTATCCTTGCCCTCGCCCTCACCCTCGCCCTCTTCTTTTCCTTCCTTTCCAGCACTCTCGCCATCCTCGGTCTTCTTGGATTGCTCCTCCTCAGGCTTGGCCTCAGATTCGGCGTCAGCTTCAGCAGGCTTCTTCTCTTTTGCGTCGGTAGGTGCAGCAGTTGAGGGTTTTTGTTCAGTTTGAGGCTTCTCTTTGTGTAAGCGGCTGGAAAGGTGGAAGAGACGAGATTGAGCGGTATAAGTGGGGGAGCAACGAAGCTCGGCAGGGACAAAGGAAGACCTCAATGGCGATCGAACTGAGCCGGAAAGCATTGAGCTTTGTTGTCTCGCACCGTTGTTAGAGGCATTCTGAGAGAGCTGGGATGCTAATCTTCGGTAGGCGGGCGATCTGCCAGCGGATGAGACATGAGCAGAAGCCCGCGAAAAGGCGAGCTCCGAGGAGGCCGTCTTTCTTGCGAGGGAGTTCATTATTGCGACAACACAAGGAGACAAATCCCTCCAGAAAAAAAGACAGGGCGTGGGTTTGGAGAGATGCCGAGATGGACGGTGGAAGGTGGTGGAATTCCCGGACGAAATTTTGGTTTGCGATCTCGGTCCGGGGGCGGAAAGTCAAGGAAGACAAACACCGAGACGGCAAAGCCTCGGTAGAATTGTTCCCCGTCCAGCCCCGGCCCGTGGGGGAAGTTTACAGCCGCGAGTAAAAATTGCCAGAGGCAGATCACCAATTGACGACAGGACCAGGCAAATGCGAACAAAATGAGTCGCTCATTGACAAGTCGCCTCGCGGCGCAATCGCTCTTTCTAACCTCCCGAGCCACCGTCCCAAAGTCGTCATTTCAAATCGCTCGCTCCATCTCCCAGACAAAGTCCAACCGCGATGATAAACCCAGAAGGGCACCCAGCCGACCCAGTACGGCCTCGCTGTTAGAGAACATCTACGGCCCCTCAGAGACGTCCAAGACGAAACCCTCCCCCAACAATGCCATGGCCAACCTCTCCCAAAGCCTTGTCTTCCAGACACTTGACAAGTCTTCCAACATCGATACGAGCACACTATCCAGAGATACCCGTCGACAGGTCGAGGCAAAGGAGGACGATCTCGAGCCATACCACTTCCACATCTACTCTCACAAGCACAACACCCACATTACTTGCACCAAGCCCAACCGAGAACCAATTATCTCTCTGTCAGCCGGCAACATTGGTTTTCGCAAGTCTCGTCGTGGTCTATTCGATTCCGCCTACTCTCTCACCAAGTATGTCCTGGAGCGATTAATCCACAACGGCTGGCCCATGAAGATGAACCGACTAGAGGTTGTGCTACGAGGCTTCGGTCAGGGACGAGAGGCTGCTCTGAAGGTTCTGATGAGCCCCGAGGGTAAGGTCTTACGAGATAAGATTGTCCGTGTGGCCGACTCGACTAGAATCAAGTTTGGTGGTACCAGGAGTGAGAAGCCTAGACGTCTATAAAAGTCTGGAATTTTGGATTAGGATTGGAATTTGGGCACATTTTTGGGAATATGTTCACATGAGAATATCACTTCGCCGCGGAGGTTGAGAAAGTGAATGTACTATACTCTGTACGACCTGTACTATACAAATGAACAAGACACAGCTTGCTTTGCTTGCAAGTTCCCAAACGAATGATCTGTTCCTGGACTGTAAAGTCATTGGTATCGTGCTAATCCATGGAAACGGTACCTCGAAACGCCAAAACTCCACTCAACACCGCAGCCTCATTTATACTCTATCATCGGATGGCCCTTTCAGCTGGTGGTAAACGGCGCCCGGCGGAATCGCGGAGGGCTTGCTTGCCCTTCCCGCTGCCGCCTCGTCGTCTTTCTTCTGCGCTATCCCACTCGTCATCTTCGTTGCTATCGTTGCTTTCCATTAGCAGATGGGGATGAGTCGCTTTCAACATATGAGAATTCTCATTCGAATTGTCATAATCATCCAACAGGGCACCTTCGCTGGTGTCATATTCGGGTGGTTCAATCCAATCTCGAGGGACGACACAAGGGAGCGCAACTCCAATACTGGCGGCACGATTCAACCATGCTGGACCCGACTGTCCTGTAAGCCTCTTGCAAAGATAAGAGGTGAAATGATTGCAGTTCTTGGTGAGAAGATTGTATGAAGTGCCCAGAAACTCTTCAGAGGCAGATTGCAGAGTCGCATTAATCTCGTCTTCTGTCGCAAGAGTGAATCCGTGCAGGATCTCGCATCGAAACGTGCCTCCGGGCGGTTCGGTCCGGGGCTTTGTCCAGTATACACCTGTAAGGCCTCTTTTATCATGTCCGCCATAGGCGTATTCCCTCCCATTGATCACGACACCTGAGTGAAGTAGTGAGGCGCCTACTGTCCATAATACCGACGATAATCGGCCGGGCTGTCATGCCGCGCGTATCAGCGTCATGCTCATGAAAGCTAATGAGATGAGTATGAGCGACTTCACTTACCGGCAGTAGATCATAGACATGTATAGTGATCTCAGTTTTGGATAAAGATAATGTTGAGCGGTGAGATCTGCTCACCGAAGAGCTCTTCTTAGGACGCGGCATCATGCAAAAGCTGATACCGACACTGCAACTATTGCGACGTCAAGTGGCTTGAAGCTTTGGGGTTTGCAGCTGACGGGTGAGCGGGGCTGAGCTGGGGAAATGGTAGGCTAATAAGGCTTATATAGCTGTAGGTTGGCGTCCGTAGGCGTGTTGACAAGACAAAGAATCCCAGGGCACAAAGAGAAGATGAATATTCTAGCTTGAAAGGTTGATGAATAAAAGTGAAGGAGAGGAAATAACTGAAGGAATCGGACAGGCCGGCCCGGCTGAGCTCCCGTCGTTCCTGTCAGATCAAGCCCGGCGAAATCCAAAACCTAGGTCTCTCTGCCTCTGTATTACTCTCTACTAACCTTAGGTAACCTCAGGTAACTCAGGTCAGGCATTTCCAAAGACGGACACCTAAAACCACAGGGCCTAAGCTCTGTGACATACTGTGCCTGTTCACTGGATCCTGGATCCAGGGTCCTTCTGCGCACGGCTTGGTGCCTTTCTGCCAAGCTGCTTTCGTCAGCCAATGACGTCGTCTTCAAATTCCAGCCGGAACTACCTTTTCCCACTATCCGAAGGTCTTGGCACAGCCCAACCTCTCTAAACCCCAGCAAGGTGGGGTCACGAACAAATTCTCATCTCATCTCCCCAAGCTCGGCTCGCGCAAAATAAAAAGAGAAATCTTTTTTCTCTCTCTTCATCTTCCCTTTCTTCCCTTTTCTTCGTCGTCGCTCTCGCTCTCGAAGCCGTCCGAGGTTGGCACTAGCCAACCTGAATACTTCACCACGAAGTCCATCAAATCTTCCATCTTCTTCGCTTCTTTTCCTCCTCTTGCACCCCGCGCAGCAAGCTCTGCAGCTCTTGGACACGTTCCATCCACACACTTCGGCCTAGCTTTCTTCGTTCAACGTCGTAACTACGCCAAGTCACGCAAGATGCCTCCTAAGAAGCAAGTCGTTGAGGAGAAGATCCCTCTGGGCAGGCCTGGAAACAACTTGAAGAGTGGTATTGTGCGTGACAATATTCTATCGATGATGTATGCCACGTGCTAACCATATTCCAGGTCGGTTTGGCCAACGTCGGCAAATCTACTCTCTTCCAGGCCATTACCAAGTCTAACCTCGGTAACCCAGCTGTATGAAGCCCCCTCGCCATCCGCCGTCTTTAGTATCGGGGTGCTGACAGCATCAAGAACTTCCCCTATGCCACCATCGACCCTGAGGAAGCCCGCGTCGTCGTTCCCGATGACCGGTTCGACTGGCTCGTCGAGAAGTACAAGCCCAAGTCCGTTGTTCCCGCCAACTTGACCGTTTACGATATCGCCGGTCTGACCCGCGGCTCATCAACCGGTGCTGGTCTTGGAAACGCTTTCTTGTCGCACATTCGCGCCGTCGACGCCATCTTCCAGGTTGTTCGTTGCTTCGATGATGCCGAGATTATCCACATTGAGGGTGACGTGAACCCCACCCGTGATCTTGACATCATCAGCGAGGAGCTGCGACTCAAGGATATTGAGTTCGTTGAGAAAGCCCTCGAGAACCAGAAGAAGAAGACCCGTATGGGTGGCCAGTCTCTGGAGCAGAAGAAGGCCAAGCAAGAACAGGAAACCATTGAGAAGATCTTGGACTGGCTTAACCAGGGCAAGGATGTCCGCAAGGGTACCTGGGGCCCCAAGGAGGTAAGACTTTTTCTCTATTTCTTCTGCTCTACACATTCTGCTTTCCTGATGACAAAAGGCCATAAGGCCTGATCTATAACCCAGCTCGTCGAATGCCTCACCTATTAACGCTTAGAGGCATTGTGAGATAAACTTTACTCTGATAGCAAATCTTTTCCACTTGTTTATGTCGAAGAAACGTATGAGAACCCTCACTGACATTCTCATTCAGATCGAGGTCATCAACCCTCTCTTCCTCCTGACTGCCAAGCCCGTTGTCTACCTCGTCAACTTGTCCGAGAAGGACTTCATCCGCAAGAAGAACAAGCATCTTCCCAAGATTGTGGAGTGGATCAACGAGAACGCCAAGGGCGACCCTCTTATCCCCGTCTCCGTCTCTTACGAGTCTCGTCTTACTCAGTTCGAGACCGAGGCTGAGGCCAAGGAGGAGCAGAAGAACGTTGGTGCCGACTCTGTTCTGCCCAAGGTCATTCTTCAGATGCGCAAGACCCTTCAGCTTGGCAGCTTCTTCACCGTCGGGCCTGATGAGGTTCGACAGTGGACCATCCGAACTGGCACCAAGGCGCCTCAGGCTGCCGGTGTCATCCACACCGATTTCGAGAAGACCTTCATCCAGGCTCTCGTCTTCAACTACAACACCCTAAAAGAGCTCGGTGACGAGTCCGAGGTCAAGGCTAAGGGCAAGATCATGACCAAGGGTAAGGAATACGTCGTCGAGGACGGCGATATCCTGCACATCAAGGCTGGTGCCGCCAAGAGCTAAGCTCTGGATATCACCAGGCGTATTTAAGTCCATAGAAAAAAGTTAAATGCAACGATGTGATGAAGATGAACTTTGTGTCCCATGAATTTCTATGTGTGATGACTGTTCCCAGACGCTGAGGATGATTTTCAGATTATGTGATATCCCTCCTGCCATGATCTTGTATGTGCAGCTTCTTGTCGTGCTGTTGTGACATATTCTTATAATGGCTGTACGTTTTGGAGTTAACCTGGGATTTGATGAGACATTTGCAGTATCAGTGCCAACACCTTGGTTTTGTTGAACTTCATACAACATCGCTAATTGCCTTGTATAGAGATATTCTTGAGACCATTCAGTAGACAATTAACCAAGTTGGACATGATCTGTTACAGTAGAGTAGTCAGACTATCTAGAGTATAAGATCCAGCGATGTAACACAGCAAGCAAACTGCATTATATTGCCAACTTCTCTGCACTTCAGTACGGAATGCCTCATTCTTCTCGACAGCATCCCACCACTCCACCTTGATCATCGATTCTCTCATCTTCCACGATAGTGGGGTTAAGAGGGGCAGAAACCTTGCACAAATAACAAGGCAAACCAAAAAGAAGAATGATTCACAAAAAAAAGACAAAATATAATTATTTTGCCGTCAGCAAGACTCGAACTTGCGTTTTCAGTGCTTCGAATGAGCCACAAACTGATGTACTGACCCCTATACGATGACGGCTTTTTTTTGTGAATGCTGGTTTTGTAATTCGGTTTATGTACATGGGTCGGGCGTGGAGACAAAAGTATCACGCCTTCTTTTGGGCAACCATGCCCCCGAATGTCAAATGTGGCTAAGCCAAGACGTGTCTTTTTCATTTCAGTTGCATAAGAGATACACATGGTGTTTATTTTGAAGTGTATTGCTAGGCACTGTGGAATGTCGAGGTGGTATGGTGGTGATACGGCCGTTGCACAAACACGCTTAACTAGACAGGCTTGTACGTAAATAGAATAAGGCCTCTCTTTAAACCCTTGTCCAAGTTGCTTGCTTGTTCTTATAAAGACGCTGGACGTTTTGGCTCGGACTCATTCAGTAGCTGATGTCACCATGATGCAGTCAATATGATTTTGAAGTGTTTTAATTAAATACTAAATTGATTACAAAATTCGCATGTTCATTCATTATCATGTCTTTTCTTTCCAATCATCCATCATCTCATCATCATCCTGCTAAAGGCACCAGGCCCTTAGACTACTCCATATCGAACACCTCGCTTTCCAAGCTCCTTGCGGCCAATGGCATCCTCTGGCCAAACCCATCCACGACTTCGCTTGGCCTCACGCTTCTCAGCCAGCTGAGGTTGCGGAATCCAAGAGTCACGGGGTTGGGCCTTGCGACGAGTTCCCTCAGCGGGTGCACCGATCTCAGCACGCCAGTGGGAATGGCCGGCAGGTGTGTCGTCGGCAGCGAGTTGGCAGAGACCCCAGAGGGCGAGGCATGCAGTGAGGGGAGTCTCGTGGGGGAGGGTTGAGACATCACCTTCAGGGGCAGAGGCAGCGAGCTGGACTGATGTGACCTCAAGATCGCCAAAGAAGGGAGTGTTGGCAGTGCCGTTGCGGACGAGGACGAGCTCAATCTCGGTGAGGACGAAACCATAGCGGCACCCGTGCTCGCGCATGGCGTGGTGGATAGCTGAGAGGCCACGGAGATACTCAACACGCTTGATGTTACCCTCAACTCGCATGCCAGTGTTGAAGCGGTCGAAGCTGCGGACAATACCAACAACTCGGGCAGTGGGCTTGCCACCAAACATGGCAGCAGCAGTAGCAGACTCCCCGGCAGCGTTGGCGACGAAGAGGAGATCGTTCATGCCAGCAGTCTTGGGAGGCACTGAGAGGTGAAGAGGGCGAGTTGACGACATGGCCAAAGCTGAGTTCAGCTTGGGGAGATAGTACGAAGCGTAGATGGAGTGAAGCTGAGTCTCAGTCTCGGGGTGACGAGATGCGAAAGTAGGCTGAGGGAGCAGAGGAGCGGGAACAGGGTTGGTGAGAAGAAGAGAGGCACCGGGGAGAGAAAGAATGGCAGATGCGTTGAAAGAGGACCAAGAGCGAATGTTGCGAACATCCCACCAAAAGTGCTTAGTGGCAGCATCTCGCACCGGGAACGAGATGTGGCGGACCAGAGAAGCAGCTGGGTTGGAAGAGGTGAGGAAGCTCAGAAGGTTGGTATTGGGAGTAGGGTCCGGAGTGGCAGTGAGGCTCAGAGGGGACTGAGCACGAGGGCTGTAGTCGTAGAAGCCATAGTCAGATTGTTGCTGAGGGACGGGAACGAACGAGGGCATCTGACGATAGGTAGGATAGCCATAACGATCGATTGTGGTGGCATCGAGGCTGGAAGCACGGCGTGAGTGAGAGGCAGAGATGTGAGTGGCAAAGTTGGCCGGAGAAGTAAGAAGTGATGCAGACAGAGTGTCGTCAGGCTGGCTAGAGAAGCTTGTGTTGACTGAGCCAGGGGTGTCAAAGGTGATGGCAAGAGACTCAGGGTTGGTGTAGCTCCGTGAGTGACGAGAAGGGTTAGGAGCAGGAGGAGTAGTCATGCGATAATGACAAGGAGTGGCATCAATATCTTGGTCTTGAGAGCGAATTTTTGGTAGGAGAAGAGGGCCATGCTGACGAACAGCTGGTGAAGCACGAGGAGGCGTTGTGAGACGAGAGCAGAGAGATTCATGGTCTGACTCGGCTGAGATGGTAGAGTAGACTGAAGCCTTTGATGATGAGCGAGAGTGGCCAGAGATATGACCAGCAGCAGTAGCAGAAGCTGAAGCATAGGCCATGTCGAGAAAAGCTTGGTCAAAGGGCAGAGTTGACATGGGAGGAGGACTTGTGCGCTCAATAGAGGCTGAGGGGAAGCTGAAGTCGAAGGGCATTTCGACAGCCAGACTTCTTGAGAGTGTGTTAGCATTATGTATGGTGGATGGTGTTTGGTGGTTGGTGAGAATATCTTACGTGGACATGATGTCGGAAGTATTAGTGAGAGTCTATAAGTGTATGAACAAGGATCAGGAGACCAGCTCCGTGAAAAAAAGGTCAAGATGAAACCGGAAGTTTTGGGAGTTCGTTAGAAGGCAGTCTCAGAACCAGCGAGACTTGCAAGTTTGCTGTGAAGCTTTTTTGATCTGATGATGGTGATGGTGATACCGGATCGCAATAGATAGAGGTGTAAACAGGTGGAAAGAGCAGAGTGAGTATGATTAGAGATGATTGGTAAAAGACAGGCCGACGATGAATGATGCTGGATAGAAATAGAAGAAAGAGGACCAGAGACCCAGGGCGAGGCCGTCTTCTTATGCTGTCGATGAAGCAGAGGAGGGCAATGGTTGGCGATGGGCGGCTGACGGCTGTGGGCTCCGGCATAGGACCCATCCGATCCCCTTGACTCTCCACGAAACAAGAAACATTTTTTCTTTTCACTTGTGCGTCTCATTGGGAACACGAGAAAGAGAAGAATCTGAAACACGTCCCGTCGTCTCTCTCTCTCTCTCTCTGCAGAGAATTATCGCGGACGCGCTTCGATCTCAAGGTGTAAGTTGTAGAGGCCATGATTGGCGGATGCGTATTGGCACTGTAAGCGCTTCCTGTTGAGAGGAGAGGATGTAAGTGCGAGAGCCGCGAGACACTGTGTAACACCACCCCAGGCGTCATGATCATCGCCAAGGATCATGGTTCTCGGCTTGGGTCTGTCAATGCACGAGCCCGACCGCTGAATGGCCCAGCGCTTGTGACTCATTTTTAGATCCTTGACTCGGCATATCTAGCTCCCTGTTCTCGTGGTTCAACACCAGAACGCGACTCTCAATAAGTCGCGATCTTCTTCTCCAGAGCGTGTTTTATACCTACTTCTATTTACTACCGCGTTTTACACCAGATTTCTCGTTGCGAGGGACAACCGTTCGTCCCATTTTCAGGGTCATCGCTATGCCCCCCGGAGTCCAAATCTAAAACATTCCCGTAGAGTAGCGCCATAAAAACAGCCCAGCTCGGCTCATACATGGCGTTTAGAAGAGTATGTATACGCATGAGTATGAGCCTCAATCTTTCAAGTCTCAGAATAGAAGCAGATCCTCTTACGTGGTTTCAGTGGCCTTGGCCCTTGCCTTGTCCGCTGCCGTTAACCGCCGGGCGTTTAATTTATTACTGTCTCTACCTAACGGGCGCTTAATACACCCACGGCCAAATTGAGTGAGTGAGTGTCTGACTTTGTTAATATTAAAAAGCCCATCGTCGCACCATTCTCCGCGGCTACGGAAATTTGCTCTCGGTCCACCAGATTCTTCATCTCTCTTCCCCATCTCGACTTACACAGCCTCAACCTGTTCTCTTGGAGAGTCGAGCTTGAATGTCGCGACCTGGCTCTTGTCTCTCATTCGCTGTTATCGACGCGCCAGGATCCCACGCGCCGTCAGCCAATAGACATCGCGCCCACTAACAATCGCGAAGTTCTTTGACCTGGGGAAGAAATGAGTGGCTCTAGAACATGGAGAGGCTACTGCGTACGTAGGTTGTATCTGCTGCAGACTATCGTGGACGTGCTGCATTTTCCCGCGTGTCTTGCCGTTTCTTGTTTCATGTTTCACTCAACTTTTGGCCTTTCATTCTCTATCCTGGTCCTAGTCTCTCGCCAAGCTTTGACGGCTAAAACGCCTTCTTTGATCAACGCGACCACGTCCACGCTTGTATCCCGCTCCACTTGCCTCTTCTGTAACCCCTACCCCTCCGCAAGCCCCTGTGTTCAGTGCGACAATGTCTCTTGTGCCTCTCCGTAGTGTACTTTGCTTCCCGTGGTGGACCTCATGATGCCAGGTACACACTGCCTCATCATCGTGCCACCACTCAACTTATACTCAATACCCTAGAGCCTCTGTATTTTCTTAGACATCTTCTCTACTTTTATTTCAATGAACAATATCTGCCATCTCGTTGTAATGGTGTTGTATCTATAGACGTCTATGCCCAAACTCCGTCCAAATAGCCAACTGTATATAACATATCCAAAAAGAATGGCTCGTTGGCGTAAGAGACACACTTAATGCAAGTGACACAATAAACTTCTCTATACCCCTTTCACCAGCGAGGGGTATTCGTCCATCCATCTCATCTGTCTGTCTGTCTGTCTGTTCTTGTCAGTCCACACTCTGCCTTACCAGCCCCCTCCTCGCTTCGTGCAACCCATGCAGATCAGCTTCAGCTTGGCACCAAGGACATGTGCTCCACCGCCACTCGACGCGTCTCTTCTATCTCCCATCGCCATATCACGCGTCTTTATGGTGTTGTATGTTTGCTTGATATTCATCTCACGGATTGGAGTTCCCTGGTATCCACACTCAACACTACCCTCCCCATCAAGCCTCGCTATTATCCTCACTCTCACCCATCTCGACCTCTTCAGGCTCCCTCACTTGTGATGGGGCTGGTGTTCTAGTCCCGTTACCCACCACAATCGTATCAGGCAACCTTACTTTTCGTAGTGCTCTCAGCATACCATCCAACTTCATCCTCTCCTGCACTACCATCCCCCGAACAAATTCTCGGATGGCGTGGCGGCCCATCTTCTCGTGTAGTTCTTGCCACCCTGCTAGTTCTCCAGCCACTGTCTGTTGTGTGTATCTAAGTTCCCTCGCAAGATTTGCGGCCTCTTCCCTCGACTTCCGTGCCCTCTCCTCCTTTTCATCATAGAGTCGCTGTCTGGTATCATCCAGAAGACCCAGTGGCCACCTCGACTTGTTAAGAGAATTAAAGTTTCTGTCGGCCTCACGCTTGGCCGCTCTCATCTGAGAAATGATGGAGGGTGGCCGAGACAAGGACGCCAGGAGTGCCTGAACCGTAGATTGCAGAGCCAGGAATGACGAGTGAAGGTTTGCTTGCGCGTTTGACTGGGTGGGGACGATGGATCGTACATACGTCTCAAACGCATCTATGTATCTCGGTGGGAGGAATTGCAGTGTTGAAACAGCTCGATGAAGCAACACCGAAGAATCGTACATGTCTGGCCACCGGTTAGCTCACATAAATTCATTGGATCACGATGTTCGTCTAGTGTACGTACCTGCTGCGACGAGTCCAAGATTGTTGGCGCGTCTGGTCGCACTCTTAGTCGAGTAGTTCACGCTCCGGATCATTTCTCGCGCATGATTGACAAACTGTTCCACCTCCCTCACGTCCTCCACGGGTTCATATTCATCTCGCACCTTCTCTGCTCTCGCTTCTGTTTTGAGGAGCGTCCGTTGCTCCATCATATCCAATTGCAACTCTGGTACCAGGAAAAACTCCCATAGCATCTCGTGTGTGGCAAAAGTTGGGTGCATTAGCATGATCTTCAAGAACCAGTCTGCGCGAGCTTGCATGTCTCGCAGAATGGCTCGTGATGGCTTCGACGGTATTTGGAATGGAGAACGAACATCGGCGAGTGAGGGTATCCACGAAGCTGGATTTTCAAGCGCCAGAAGGGTAGGGAGATGTTCAAAATCAGAGAGCGAGCGACGACTCGTTGTCACCGTATAACTGTCATGATCCGTTGGGGCCGCTGACTTCAACACCAATCTCACCGTCGCATCTTCCACGAAGAATGCCCTGACCACACCAGTGATACGTGCATCTGGCCCAGGGGGCATGCTGAACAAGGCAAGATCATCGATCTTGTTCCGCACATCGTCGTCCTTCGCCAGTTCAACTGCTGTGAGGCCTCTGATCTCCTTTGCCCCTACATCCACTCTTGGATCGGCGAACAGAGTACGGACCATGTCGTATCTGCCATACTTGCTGGCTACCATCAACGCTGTGAACCTCTTATCATTCGTCGCATTGACGTCAACATCGCAAAATTGCAGTATGTTCATAGCAAGACTCGCATTGCTGACAATGTGAAGCAGTGTGTTGCCCTTGTTGTCGACATGTTCGTCGATATGGAGTGGCAGACCATCATGTTGCGCTGCAGCTGCAGCATTGAGCCCAGCTTCCACCATTTCCAGATAGTTCTTATGATCGTAAGAGCGACAAAGAGCGAAGAGCGGAGTTTGCCCGTTCTTGTCTCTTTGTCGCCAAGGTATTAGGTGCCCGATTCGAGTGATCAAAGCCGGTGCATTGAAGAGGTAATGAGCACAGCTACGTCCCCAGATGTCTTGCTGCACTAGATATGAAACTAATTGCTCAGGAGTTGTCGAGGTGATGATAAACCCCAGCGTCAAATCTATAATTTGAGCATTGCCTAATTGTATGGCAGCACTCAGCAAGGTGGTATCTTCGTTGTTCATGTCATCTAGAACAAAAGAAGGAGAGAAATAATCGGCCAAGGAGAGCAAGTACTTGAGCGTCTCAGCACGTTCAGCTTGGATGGCCATCATCAGAACTGATTCTCCAAAGGAATTGTTTGTCTGTGACAATCGGTTCACTGAAATATCCCCTTCCAGAGCACTGCCGATGGTCCCAACGCTCCCCGTGCGAGAGTGGAATGAAACCTCGGAATCGCCTGATATGCTTCGGGTGTCCATCGCCACCTTCTTCACCCGTCGTATTGGTATAGAAAAGTCGTGTGCGTGTGTTTCGTTCTCACCCTCTGCTTGGAAGGGGAATACGTGGCTCAGTCCCGAACCATGAGAATAGTGTTCATATGGTGACGGATCGTTAAAAGAGAGACGCAGTGACGATCTTCTAGATCTTGAAGGGCCTGTCGATCTTGTGTCATTTTGGAGATTCAACACTGTAGATGCTCGACGGCTGGAGGTAGGTGATTCTGACAGCTCGTCATCATCAGCAGCCCCCGAGCCAGGTTCCATTATCTTTTTAAGGTCGTCCAGAGTTCCTGTCTTCGCCGCGTCCCATAAGGCTTTGTTTCTTCTGCTGGCTCGCCTCAAGCCGGCCGAGTCAAGAACAAGATAAGCCAGCACTGCCTCGAATGTACTCAGCGCATAGCCCAACTCGCCGCTGTCTACGTCGTCTATGAAGATGAAGTTCCTGACGTAAATCAAGCGTGCCTGTAACTGCTTGACTTGTGATCGGATGACCACATAGAGCAAGAATGAGACCAAGGTATCCGCGTTGATAGTCATGATGGGCTTCTCCGAGGATGCATCAGATGACGCTGCCTGAGATTTCGATGAATCCGTCAAGCGAGACACAATCTTGATTGTTGATAATAAAAGATCCAGCATGACTTGAGGGCAAGTGGCCGCAGATATCTTCTTGAATTCCTCAACAGCCGGTCCTAGTTGAATGATTAGGTCATGCTTCGCCTTCGAACCGCCATCAATGGCAATGCCTAGTTGTGAAATATCGATAAACTGCATCTTTCTGATTTTTGCTTCCAGTTCGAGATCATAAGGTCTCTTCAGTGCATTGAGTCTCGGCCAAAGTTGATTGTGAACATTTTCTGTGACATAACGCTCGATCAGTTTCTCCACAAGAGGACCAGTCAAATCAGTCGTTGCGCCGAGAAGAGAAAGTTGTTGTTTGTCGACCCCTTGGAAGAGGTCGATCGCAGTTGTGACTGCGGTTTCAAGAGACGCCCTCATGATATCTTCGTCGTCCTCAGCATAGAAGTTCTCTGTCACTGGTAATCTGCCCTCGTCGCCCGTGTTTGCCAATGCGCTATTAGAGCGCGCTCGCCTTGCAGTATTGCTGATAGACCCATTCGGTGGGGGATCTGGAATGTGCTCGGCTGACGGGGGAGGAGGTAGTGGACTTCGGAAGACGTTGCTGAACTCGACGAATAACTTCTCAAGGCCGGGTTGCATCTGGCGCGCAATCATCGGGAAATTGTTCAGGAGGTCGTGAAAGCTCTTGATGTCTTTCTTTCGAGGAGCAGTGTTTTCGGTCGACTCGGAGTTTGGTGTCTGTTTCTGATCGGGAATCCTGCGCTTTCGTACACCGGGGACCAAGATGGCTGGTGTAATCTTGTTCTCCTCCCAGACGCCCACAAGGGGTCTCGATATATAGTAGAGAAGCCATTGCCGTGGTTCGAAGACGTCGGGGTAGAAGACGATGTCGTTCAGAAGCTGGGCCTGGGCGAGTGTTTTGAAGCCTATCCTCGGTTAGTAATATTGCCTTTCGCCAGTTCTTGGCTTCGCACCTTTGTTACTGTATATGAAAGCGTCCTTGATGACCACACTTTTGCCGTTAAGCGTTGTAAACTGCTTTGCCTTTCCTCTCACTTCCCTCAAGTTCTGGGCACCGTCTTTGCCTCCTGCGACGCCATTTGGAGATGGCACACGGAGAACGTGACTGGCGAGAAAGTCCTCCGATGCGATGACCTCAGCAGGGGCACTCCCGCTCTCGGTCTCGCGGAATGTGAGAAGCACATCCGTTGACGGAACCAGTAGGATGTGGTGATGTACCGGGGTGCACTGGCTGGGGAGGGAGCTCTTAAAGAAGGCGGCCAGGAAGGGGTTTAGAGGTTGCATTCATTCGACTTGTGACCGGCCGTCTCGAAGCTCACTCGACCTCCCTAGGTCGCAACGTTGAAGATGGTATTTGGATCGAGTTTGGGTGCCGGTTATATAGATCGTGGACGGATCGAGCGGGATGGTGACACATGCAGAACGAATGCTGTTCGATCGTGAGAGATTATCGGTGAATATAATTAAGTCGCAGTAGCACCCGGGCTAAATTTCATGATACGGCGATGAGGCATTCGACGGCGATAACGATAGTGATAGCCCACTTATTGGTGGAAAGGAGCTATCTGGATGATGCGTATGACGTGAGTGAGGTTGAAGAGGAGATGTGTCTTTGTCCTGTACGAGTCGGTAATCGCTAGAGAAGCTGTAGCGAGCGAAAGGCTTGGCTAATACGTAAATCGTCGATCGTGATGTAAGATCCCTAGTCGAGATTGTCGATGTCTGTTGGGAGCTTCAAGAGGGAGCGCAACAGGGCACGTTGCGATCACTTCAATGAGATCGACAGAGGCCTAGATGTATAGGTACTCGAGATACGAACCACCCTGGTGATATACTGGTGCAGAATACAGGAAAGATATGTACAGGAACCCAACCCTGTGGTCGCCCGCCAGCCCGCTCCCGAGCTCTCCGCACGGGCCCCTGCAGTGCCCCTGAACTCAAACCGGGGAATCAATAAGTCCGACCAGGAATGAGATATCACATGTGACTGTGAATAGCATCATTGATTGACCAAGAGATTGTTGTACCACATTGATATTGTTAGAAAAAGTACTGTATATGTCTCAGAATATCGTATCGAAATTGCCCCGATCTTTTTTTTTCACCACTAAGCAGCATACAATGCGGTATAGAACGACTTACTCACCATGGACAATGCCAATTTTGAGATTCTCCATGTGGTGGATTGTAGTCGACAAACAGAGCACGCCGTCTTGGCTTACGTTAGAAGAACGGCAGATTAGCTGAATTCTGGCCCTTGCAAGTTTATGAAATGCTCATCTTTGTCTCTGAACAACTTCCGGTCTCTGACTGAGTATATCTTACTGAACAAGTATCTTGATGAGAACAAAGAGAATTGCTCATTTGAGCCTGGTGGATTTATTGCTACAAAGAAGATGCTTGAATGTTCAGTATTTCTATTCATATGAGCCATTGGTGAAAGAAGTGCCCATCTGAACAGTTGAACGAAATGTTTCTTATATTATCTGCCTGTCTATATAACGGACCACGACTCCATTATATACCAAATTCTGTTAATCATAGACTCACAGATGATTATAATGTCTTACAGTTACAAGCTTTCAAGCCCAAAATCCAACATGCTCAAGGTTTCTCTCTGCCAAAAGTTCCGCTCACTATTCGGAGACAAGCCTGTGGCCTTTGGTCCTGATCTCCCAGACTCGCACCCCGTCTACATCACTCATGATCTTGTCAGGTCTGTGATGAACGTCATCGCCGACAGGAATATTCCATGGCCTATTGATCCCGAATACCGTGTCGAGATGGTCATGGTCAAAGTTCCACTCAGCTTCTGTCCGCAAAACATGGTCAAGGTAATGCCCCTTGATCGCACGGGAAGACATCCTTATACTGCTGCTATTGCTAAAGCAAGGTTCCGGCGAACCCCAGAGCACCCTGGTGGTGAGCTCGTTGCGCTCGCAATGGCGGGCTGGAAGGAGATGGCTGTAGGCTTTAGTCTGGAGCCTAGAGAGCATGTCTCTATTGTTCCCCTAAACGATTGTACACATAAGAATGAGGGAACTACTTAAACCGGGTCAGAGATATCGTTTCTGACCGTATTTAATGCGGCAAAGGCTAGACATAAAATGGAGTAATAGAGATTCAATACATATATATACAGCTTTCCCTCTCTAAGACTTTACATTGTTACTTGATGATGAATGATACTATGTGCTTACTATATTTTCGCAACGATGCCTCATTTTCTCAGTCTGCAAGTGTAATTTCGTAAACCTATGTAAATGAAAAACGGATGGAAGCAAAGAAACCGGTTATATTTGTTTGCAATCGTAAGCTAAATAGGTATCATGAAAAGCCCAACATCGTAACCCGAAAGTTCCATAATTTTACTGATTCAAAATCAGAACCAAGCCCACACCTTCTTCCACCAAGGTGTTTGGCCAGGGACATCCCTTTCTGTTGGGCCACTCTTGTAATCCAGATCCTTTCTTCTGCCACTGTCGAGATCGATGCTCCAACTACGCTTGAGAGGATCCTTTCCGCGCCATAACAGCTTGCAGAATACATAGATGATACCAAACAGTGGCACCAGGATGTAAGCATCCACAAAATTTCCAGCATTGAATGGCGACAACGTCGTCCACCCTTGAACCAGAGCCAAGAAAATACAAGCCCCAAGACCAAACCAGGCGAGATATGGGAAGCCGAGTGCCTTGTACGGAAGCTCATCGAGACTGCGACCCTGAGTAACCCAAGCTCGACGGAAGCGGATATGGATAAAGCAGATGCTGCCCCAGACAAGGAAAGCACTGACACCGGACAGGTTGACGATATAGCTATAAGCCTTGGAGGCACCGGTAGAGACATTCATCATGGAAATGGAACCGACAGCATTGGTGATGAAAATTGCCCAGACTGGAACACCTCGGCTGTTGGTCCAGCCGAATATCTTAGGAGCCTTGCCAGACTGCGCCATATAGAAAACAGTTCGAGAGCCAAAGTAGATGGATGAGTTGATAGCGGACAAGCAAGTTAGGAGAATGAAGGCGTTGATAAGGTGGACGCCTGAAACTTTGTTAGTATCTTGCAGTGGAGAGAAGTTCATGCACATACCTCCTTGCCAGCCAGCATTCTGAATCGCAATAGTCATGGGACTCTGCAGGGCCTTGGAACCTCCGTTCACCAGTCCCTCCGCATTAGCAGGGCAGGTGATTCCAAAGAAGAAAGCTGATCCCATGTAGACGAAGATGATACGCCAGAAGACTTGTCGAATAGCCTGAGGAACCGCAACACCAGGATTTCTCGTTTCAGTAGCAGCCACAGCGATAGACTCAACACCAGAGTAGAATGTCGAGCAAAACACAAAGACAGAAGCAACACCGCGGAAGCCATTTCCGTTGAAAGCTCCCGGGTCACTCCAGTATTTGAAGCCAACAGATCCATCCTGACCGACCAAACCACCAGCGGCGTAGATGATGGCGAAGATGAAGTACGCTGTTAATCCGAGGAGTTTCATAAGCGCAAGCCAGAACTCGGCTTCGCCAAAAGCTTCAACACCAAGAAGTTGGAATCCCATGAAGACTGTCCAGAAGATGAGGAAGTAACCCCATAGGGGAACGACTGGTCCCCAATATGTGAGAATACTGCAGATGACATTATACTCGTTGGCGAGGACAGCGGCCCAGATAACAAAGTAATTCCAGCCTACAGCAACGGAAAAAGACTTGTCTACCATGCGCTCGGCGAGAGAGATGAAAGAGCCTCCGCCAGGGTATAGTGTTGTCACCTCGCCAAGGGACTGCATAATACAGAAGGCGATGATACCTGCCAAGAGTTAGCATTGAATTTTGTAAGGATCTGAAGACTGAATAGAACCTCCTGGTCCCATATGCTCTTCAAAGATCTCAAGACAAAGAACATCATACCAACAACACCAAATCCAATGAGCAATGCAGCTGGTCCTCCGACATTCAATGCACCACCTGCACCAACAAGAAGTCCAGGTCCGATAATACCAGCCAAAGCCATCATAGACAAATGTCTATTCTTCAAACCACGCTTTACACCAGAATCCGGGTCTATAGACTCGGCCTCTTCTGTATCATTCAAGCGTCCAGAGTCATAGTTATGCTCAGACGGACCATCGCCAGCGACGACATCTTCATCCTTATTGTGGTTGAACGCCATACTGGCAATGACAACCTCTGCAGGCAAAGAGGGGTGCGAATCAGAGGTGATCGCCAAGAAAGATAAGCTGTTGAAATATAGACGCAGCCGCTGGAAAGGGAAGAGGGAAAATGTCTCGGGCCCACGGAGATGTATATAAAACTTCTGTAAAGGCTTGCAAGAAAAGTCGAGATAGAGTAGACGCTAGTTTAAGAGGCGACAGGATGGCGATTATGCCATCATCAAAGGGCCCGCCGGTCTAACGCAGGCGAGCGTAGGGTTCTGCATCCAGGAGTAGGGATCGACCCGCTCTTCATGGGTTCTCGAGAAGCTATCCTCGTTGGGTCTTATCTGCTGGTCATGGAGGTTGGGATGGCAGCGAGTAAGAGGCCTGTGGTACCCTGAAAGGATGGGTATATTCTGGACCTAGGACTCAAAGAACCCTAGTCTCACAAGATAGAGACCTGTGACTGCATAGTTATGCATCTTGTTCTGTAATTCTCATATGTCTTGTTTCAATGTTGAGGATCTGCTGCTCTCTGGTCCCTTGTAAAGACCCCCACTCGAATCTGTATGTGGCTTCATTGCTTTCGGATCTATCGTTCTCGAATGCATTTGTGGCGTTGCAAACCTGGGGTTCTCTGAAACGCAATAACCACCGCTGATCACGACATCAAAATATCCCGCAGGAAGAGTTTGCAAACCATAAAAGTGGTACATCAGTGGAGATTTAGAGATTGCTAGCGTGAAGTATTGAAGCATCCTTGAGTGAACCCGAGAATGAGAGGGAACAGTAGCAGGAGTTTAGATCTCAGCCGTGTAGAATTACCTAACTATAAGACAGAGGCTGTAGGTTATTCGCTAGTCAAGATCCTGTTTGTTTATGCTTCAGCTAAAGCAACCCTGATCAATTGTGCAATATTACCCGTTATGACGATTCTCAGCCAAAGACAACGCCAACGTGGGATTTTCATTTGGTTGACCTTCAACAACCAATCACATTCTCTTTCTGTTTCAGCTTGTCTAATTAAAATGTCAAGCTTTTCCAAGACACTATTTCACATGCCGAGCTAAGCTGCAGACGCTGCAGACGTGACCGTACCGCCGATTGTCCGGGCCATCGGCGCCGTTGGCTCCACATCGCCGGATCCAAATGGCGGGCCGATTCCGTAATTACTGGAAAACAACGAAGATCAACAAACATAGAACATTAGAAATAGTGGTTTGGTTATATTTGGCACTCTGAGATTGGGAGATTGGAAGAGGTACGATTCTGTTCTTGACAATATAAGCTTGTCTTGCGATTACAGCCAGTCCCTTTTGACGATTGCTTTCCTTGGGGGCTAGGGATGAAAAAGGAATTCACTTGGTGTGCATAAAATAACATCAAATGAGAAGAAAAGAAAAAACGAGTACATTTGGCTTACGCCTAAACTGATGCTCAGTGCTTCTGCAAACATGCTCATGCTTCTCAGATCTTGTCTATATCCTCATCTCAGACCTCAACACCACCAAGTATCTCCTCGAAAATCTCCAAATTACCCTCACCTCTCCTATCATACACAGCAAACCAAACCTCTTCCCACCAGCCGCCTTGAAATTCGGGCTCCTTAAGCACCTCTAGCCAACAACGAGCAACCTCCTTCGGCGGGTTCCTAAACGCGCCGCATCCCAAGGCACCAAGCACAAGCAAGCCGTGGTTACGTCGTGCCGCCATTCGAAGGCATAATCTCATCTTGAGCTTGGTGAGGTCGCGATCAGCAGAGTTTGCATATGTTTCACTGGCCACAGGACCTTTGGGTGTGTTTAACATAATTTTCCTGACGGGTGGTGTGCGTAGGGCTGCGATGCTGAGAACGCTGACGACGGGCAAATTCCGGGCTTGGATAGTAGGCATGAGAAGCTGGTGTCCAGTTTCCTGATCGGAGCGGATAATGACAACATCAGGGGTGTAGATACCCATGCGTTGCCTCCATGGGTAATATCTTCGATGTAGCGAAAGAGACAGCGAGCTTCGATAGCATAACGCTTCCTCTTGAGCACGCGCTCCTTTCAACCATCCTCCACCAGGGCTGACATGGCTTGCCATATTCAGCACCGCGACGCGACCTGATGCGGGTCCTTTGAGGTCCGCAAGGTGTATAGCCGCGTTGAAACTGTCATCGTTGGAAATCCTAATAGATGCTTTCCCTGATGGTGTCCGTCTGGGACATTCGGCAGCTGTAAGCGGAGGTAGGTGGTGGATCTCAAGCTTCTCTGATCTGTTGGCGTCGAGATTTGGCAACTGAGAAAGGATACCAGGGAGGACTGTCAGCGTTTCCTTTGCTATAGCTGCGAGCGCAACTCCGCGTCTGTATGGATCGTCGCGTCTACTTCTGGATGGATATGGGTGCTGGTTTGATGAAGCCCCTCTTGATGAAGATGCTTGAGATGTTGAAGCAACTGGTCTTGATGGTCTCGATTTTATCCACGAATCAAGCGTTCGCTGACCTCTGTTGGACGACATTGGATGAGAGCTTTTCTGGAATGTTGTTTCGGGATAATTTGAGACGTGCGTTAAAATGGCTGGTCGGAATTTTCTTTTGTAGCTTGTGAGGTTGAAGACGATGACTGAGTCTATATCCGTGGGTGAGCTCAGATAAAATACTAGGCAACAGTGGCCCCAACTAACACTTATTTACCAAAAAACTCCAAACGACGATAGAGTAACGAGCTGGACATAAACACAAGGCAAATTGAAATTGTTCTGTAATTGGTCGACACATCTTTCCAGGAGTCATTAGGTTTTACAGATAAATTATCTTGTCATCCATTCAGCAGTGAACTCATTTCCTAAGCCTCGTATTCACTACACATACACATATCTTTACACAAGTTTTCGTCTGAGCTCCATCCAGGGTATCAAAACAGCCAGTCATATGTTACATATTCATACAAATTTCAAGTGCACATGCGATCACGCAGGTGTCTTGATTGCTCCCTCTGGGACCTCATCCGAAGCCTCAAACTTTCGGGGGATGAGACCATCAGCGTCATTAATAGCCCCTTCCATATTGTCCTTATGGAACAGGAACAGTCCCTGAATCGCTGCTGTGCTTGTGTGACGATTCGATGGTTTGCCATCAGGTCCAACGCCGAATAGACCCAGCTCTTGGAGCCTGCTGAGGAATCGTTCTCGGCCGGAATGATCCTTGTCAACGTCACCGTAGAATCGATCCCACATCTGAGCAGCCTGGTAGTGTGTGGCCTCACCTATGCGAAGCATCAAATCTACACGACCAGGTCGGATGAGCGCGGCATCGAGACGGTCAACGTGGTTGGTTGTCAGGAACGCAATGCGCTCCTCGCCAGCAGCAACACCATCGAGAGCGTTTAGGAGACCGGAGAAGGTAACAGTAGCACCATTATAGCCATCAGAGTCTCGCTGGCGCCGGTTCACGAATGCTGCATCTGCATCTTCCAGCAGAAGCAAGCTCCTCTTGGGAAGTTTTGTAAGGAGATAGGCTAGCTTGTCATCCGTCATGCCCATCTCGCTGAGGTTGATCATGGCCACGCTAAAGTCCAGCTCTCCTGCAAGGGCCTGAATAAAGGACGTCTTTCCACTGCCTGGAGGACCATACAGCAGATAGCCTCTTCGGTAGGGAATACCCCGATCCACATACCACTGTTGCCGGTTCAAGAAGTCTTTTACGTCACCCACGATACTCTCTTTGACGCCGTCATCCAGGATGACGGAGCCCAATGGTCGCTTCTTTCTTGGATCACCCAGCGGCACCCAGTCCATTCCTCGAGCCGAGTATACAATAGTCTTTCCCTCATTCGCCTTGGCTGCCAACTGATGCGCCTCGCTGAAAACTGCCTCGAAAACATGTCGATGCGCCCATAATGTAGTCAATTGAACAATCTCGTGTGGTTCGCCAGTATTCATATTCGCCGTATTGTGCTTTTCTCTGTTCACAGCAATGTACGCATTGCCGAACTTGACGATATGTCGTCCGAAACCCGGTTGTAGGAAGAAGTGCGCATTCTGGGGTCCACTAACTCCAGCCGTTCGAGATGCAGTCGTCGTCGTAACAGAGAGATTATGTATTCGGGTGAGGCGAGAAGCAATGAAGCCCGGGTGTTCGCGGGGTTGTGACAACCATGCTAAGATCCATGGGTATGCGGGATCTTGCTTGCTGATCTCGACATTGACGAGCAAGCGACGACGAGCTGCTCCGAGTGCAGAGATTGCGCCTTTTCGTGCAAATGCAGCGACTGCTCCCAATGATGCAAGACCGATTCCACCAGCGAAGAGCGGATTCTCGAACAGGGCGTTGATGTTGAGCCCTGAAGTTGCTGCTGCGGGTGGTGCCGTTTTTTCGGCGTTCGGGAAGCTTTTGAGAGCTTCCTTGAGGGTTTCCTCGTCCATTTTCGGCGAAGAAGTGGCTTAGAGAATAGTTTAGAAGACGACGCTGAGCTTTTCACATTGGTTCTGGTCGGCAGAGCCCGCGAGAGGGCATTGGTACGATTAGTTGACAACGTTATGGTGATGCTCAAGACGATGATGAGCTTTCTCGGTGACCCTCTTTTTTTCTACATCGTTGCACGTGAACGAGATCCAATCTTCATATCGCCCGGCAATGAAATAATATTACATATCAAGTATGAAAAGATAATTAGGTTAAGGTATCGGGGTCGATACTAAGTCTCGTGATATATATTCTATGATCTGGTTGTGATTAATCGATAATTCATAGATAAATAGCTCCCCACCTGGTATCTGCCACCAAATGACTTGTATTACAGTGTCTAAAGAGTATTCTACAAGACTGCGGCTTAACATAGCCACCAGTATGCATCTCTAGATCACATAGGCGTAAAAAGCGACAACATAGTGTAGACCAACTTTGGAGGCTTGTGTTAAGAAATTCATTACCATATATATTTAAGATTAATGTTGGCAATCTTGCTCCAGGGTAGGTAGCTTAACTTGAACTCCCATCTATGCAGAGATTGAGATATATAAACTGCTGAGCTTGCTCAAAGCTTAGACTTGCTAAGGACCAAGACCTTCTGCTTTTAGACAATTAAGACTAAGAGTCTCTGACTTATAGCTACCCATTTGCTCATATCGCTATGTACCAAGGGCTATCTACTACTGAGGTTCATGAATGTGACATCCACCACCAGAACAAAAATCACAACTCTAGAAAAAAATCAGCCAAAATCACAAAAAAAGAACAGCTGATAGGCATTGGAAGACAATGCTCCCGCCAGGGCTTGAACCTGAGACCTTCGCATTACCAATTACTCGGTATGAAGTATTAGTACGACGCTCTAACCAACTGAGCTACGGAAGCCAATCAGCTGTTGTTGAAGGCCTCCTTGCTTCTGCAAATTCAAGAACGATTTGGCTAGACCGACTGAAGATAAGCAGCAATTCGTTAGCTAATCCAGTACTTGTAAGTGGGGGAGCTGGAGATTGGGGTGAGCTTCATGGAGTTCTGGAACCTTGTAGCCTAGGCGGGGTTGAAGGACGGATGGAGGGACTGGTGGGGGTAAGACCTCGAAACCACAGCTTCTCTTTGTATGAGCCAATGTCTCGATGTAATGTATCTTCGGGTGGATGGGATCTTGACCAGATCTGCTGAGGGATTAGACTACTCAGGGTTGTAATTGAGTAGCCAGGCTTTCTAGCGTCCTTCAAACGCAATCTGCGTGACGTAAATATTGACAAGTTTATGATCATGTCCAACCAGCATGGCATGCATTGTCCTGTCGATCGAGCAGAATTTGCAAAATCTGCATTCGCCATTTCTGGATTGGACATTCGGTTTCAGCCGGGAAGGAGTGTCGAAATTGGACATGGGAAACATCGATTCGAATTGCTGATCCGAGTTTGCCTCGTCATTGTCATGATGAATATGGAACTGCGGTTCGGTATTAGATCACCGAGATCATGTTTGGTTGAGCACCCCACAAGATGATGTCGAAGCTCCACCAATTCAACTGCGATCATGATTTCCAACTTCAGATTACTCAAATTGAGTGTAATATGAATGATATTGCTGGGGAGCACGTTTCAACACTACGCAAACCTTGCATTGTACGAGAATGATCGAGAAATGGTTGCCGTCGGCAATGCAACTGCGGCGGCGCATTGGTTCATATGATTGGCCTCAGCTTCGTGTCTTTGGAGATTTTGTCCAAGAGCATCAGGGGAAGTCAACCCGGAATATCCACAGCCATGGGCTATGGCGGCCTTCCAGCCAACCGTGATACTCACGATATTCAAGTATGCGGGGAAGATGGGGTCACACGAGAACAGAGTCAGTGTATTTGCTAAGAAGTGAGAGTGATGAGCCCGATCAATGGTCTCAAAGGGCCAGGCCGTCCCGCATGTTCCCGTCGAGTGCCCCGAAGCATCGGCTGTGGTAGGAATAGCTCTCGGCACAGAGGAGAGGAGGCTTAGGAGGGAGGGCATCATATAAGTCGGCTGCCCCTCCCCCCATGTTAATGTTTTTCATTTTTGAATACTGACAATTCTTCCCACTATCGTCAATTCCGACATCATCGCTGGGTCGCCTGTCTAACTGCCAAAAGTGTGTAAGTCGCATCACTCTCCACTGTCACCTACCGAGCCCAATCCCATCCACTGTATTTGCTCTTCAACGGCGCCGCTGTGTCGGCGCCCCCACTTTACCACCGAGCAGACGCTCAACAACGTCAGAGAGCTCCCGCTAGCTACCTCGAGTGAGCTTGCTGGGGGAGCGATTTTCTGGACAAAGTCTTGGTCTGACGAGGATGTGTGAACCGGGCTGTCCTATAGCGGAGACGAGGTGGGCAACATGATAGAGTCAAGAGTCGTGAGAGGAAGAGACAGTAGCGCAGAGGCCGAGAGAAGGCCAGAGAAGACATATCGGCCGCGGAGCCACCGGAGAGCCACCGGGCATCGGAGCAGCCGTAAGGGCCCTGAGACTCGAGAGCCTGAAATGGGTTGAGGTGTGCGGTGAACGAGATTGAGCGTTTCCGGATGAGGCGACTATCTCAATCGTCTCACTGGATGGCGCGGTGAATCGTTCAACAGTCTCAGCCCATTCAACAGCTCTAAAGCCTCACGGAACTCAATTTACGGCCCGTGAGTATCAGACGATTCGCGACGTATCTTCGTTCTCGCCAATCGAGGAGCAGCATGCTGCAAGATGCATTAGACGAGTGTTCCTGGCGAGATGAGAAAAAGATTCGCGGTCTTATCATGGCCTCTCTTTATGCCTCACCGACACAGCTGTTGGATGTTGTAAACAGCTCATGGCCTCAATCTGATGAACTCATTCTGGCCCGCACAGAGCAGCTCTCGGCAAGAGCGTCAGAATTGCCCCTCCTGCCCCTCCAAAACGCCGTAACTGCCACTCTACCCCTTGCCGTGTTCTTTAATTACGCAGCTCTGTTTTGCTTTAATTTATCGATAAGGACCAAACAGAGTTGGATTGAAAACCCCGCTATACCCCCCTCCTTCGTCATTGCTCTGCTCCTCTTCATTCATAACTGACAAACTTTCTTGCTCAATAGACTTTTTCCTTCTACATCTTTCATCTCAACCTACATTTTCTATCCAACCTAAGCTTCACAAACAGCAACAATGGGTGTCCAAGAAGTCCTTAGCCGCAAGACTGGTGTCATCGTCGGTGACGATGTCCTCCGTCTCTTCGAGTACGCTCGCGAGCACAAGTTCGCCATTCCCGCCATTGTATGCCTCAACCATTCAAAAACAACGCAAATCGTCGCAACTAACACAAATATCACAGAACGTCACCTCTTCCTCCACCGTCGTTGCTGCCCTCGAGGCCGCCCGCGACAACAAGGCTCCTGTCATCCTCCAGTTCTCTCAGGGTGGTGCCGCCTACTTCGCTGGCAAGGTATGTTCCTCAACAAATTTCTCAATCGCTTCAACCCACTGACGCACTCTTCAGGGTGTGAGCAACACCGACCAGGCCGCTTCCATTGCTGGCTCCATCGCCGCTGCCCACTACGTCCGCTCGCTCGCTCCCACCTACGGCATCCCCGTCGTCCTTCACACCGACCACTGCGCCAAGAAGCTCCTCCCTTGGCTCGATGGCATGCTCGATGCCGACGAGGCTTACTTCAAGGAGAAGGGTGAGCCCCTCTTCTCCTCTCACATGATCGATCTCTCTGAGGAGCCTGTCGAGTGGAACATTGAGACCACCGCCAAGTACCTCAAGCGCGCTGCCCCCATGAAGCAGTGGCTCGAGATGGAGATTGGTATCACCGGTGGTGAGGAGGATGGTGTCAACAACGAGGATGTTGACAACAACTCTCTCTACACCCAGCCTGAGGATATCCTCAACATCTACAACACTCTCTCCCCCATCTCCCCCTACTTCTCTATCGCCGCTGGCTTCGGTAACGTCCATGGTGTTTACAAGCCCGGCAACGTCAAGCTCCACCCCGAGCTTCTCGGCAAGCACCAGGCTCACGTCAAGGAGGCCCTCAAGTCCGACAACGACAAGCCCGTCTTCTTCGTCTTCCACGGTGGCTCCGGCTCCTCCAAGAAGGAGTACCTCGACGCCATTGGCTTCGGTGTTGTCAAGGTTAACGTCGACACTGATATGCAGTTCGCTTACTGCTCCGGTATCCGAGACTACATGATCAACAAGCGCGAGTACGTCAACACCACCGTCGGCAACCCCGATGGCGAGGACAAGCCCAACAAGAAGTACTTCGACGTAAGTTCTCACCCCATTACTGTATATGTATTACAATGTACTAACACTATGTCTAGCCCCGTGTCTGGGTCCGTGAGGGTGAGAAGACCATGTCCAAGCGTGTTGCCGAGGCTCTCCAGGACTTCAACACTGCCAACCAGCTATAAATGTCGATAAAAGACAATAACTGGTTCTAATGATATCCCAACTGCGACACAATTCATGAGTATCGTTTGGAAAAGAAAAAGAGGGATCTAGAAAATGCCCTCACCTTAGTTCCGACACAACATAGCAGTGTTTAGTTGCAGGGGCGTTACGAGGTGATGAAAGTAGTAAAATTAATGAGGAAAAAAAAATTGATGACGCACAAACAGCCTGAGTGTCCTCTACTACAATGTGTATATGTGATTTAAACTAAAACCACTTTAGCTCGCTAAACTGATATAGGACCTTGCATCAATGGAAATTCTGGAGGTGGATGGATGCGAATTTAGAAAACATGAAAATCATGTCATTAGTCGTAGAACATATATAGCCTGTTAATTATTATACAAACCAACCGTTTGAATTTCCCGTGGTTCGTCGCGGAATGCCTCTTGTATCAGAGAACATTTGCCGAGCGCCGTGTATTCTAACCCATGTCCATGCCCGCCTCTTTTGGTTTAACTTTGCACCTTTATCTGCATGATCTCGGTGATTGTGTATTATGCAGCTCACAATTACCATTTCCTGTTCCTATTTCTCCTATTGTTTTCATATCCTGTTTGGCGTGCCTATCGACCAAGAAGCTCCTTCTCCATCTGGGCTACAGCGTCCTCTGAGAGCTGCTGAGCAGCGCGAGCATCGGCCTTGGTCTTGTCGAATCGCCAGAGACCACCAGTCTTGTCAGCCTCTCCATCAGTAGGTACACCAACGACCTTGCCGAGCTGTTCGAGGACAGAGTCTTGACCCTCAACAGCTGTGAAGTACTGGCGATCCCAGGTTCGGCCCTCTGACTTCTCCTTGGTGCGCATGTTGCGCTGGGCATTCTCAATTTTGCCCTTTTCAGCACCTGTGGTGTCCATGTCACCCTTCTGGATGGCATCAGCAACGCGAGACCAGGCGCGTCGGGACTCGAGAGGGTGCTGTTGATCGATGGGGGCAACTTTGAGCTCAGTTTGAGCGGTGTTGACGGCGTCGTAGGTGCTCACAAGAGTAGACTTGGAGTTAGACTTGGCAGGTCCCGAGTAGATCTCGAGGGCCTTGTTCCACTGGCCAGTGACATTGTAAAGAACATCCTTCTCCTTGCCCGTAGGATAAACGCTGGCGACGATGGTGTTCTTCTTTCCTGAGAGCCATCCCTTGCCGCTATAGTCAATCTTGGCGGTGAAGCCACCGGAACTAGTGATGTGACTTGAGCCATCAAGCTCGACAAAAGGAGCACCAAAAATGAGACCCTCGATATGAAGACCAGGGAGGGTAATGAGGTAGGATTCGATCTCTCCAGATGGAAGAGGAACTCGTAGGACAGCGTGGCCGATCTGCTTGACAATGATGGTGCTCTTGAAAGTGGCCTTCTGAGCATTGTAACCCTCAAGCTCGATACCAGTCTTGTCGTTGCGAATGCAATAGGCGGTAGCAGGAGGATGGTGGCTGACCTGCTCCGAGACAAGGGTGGTCTCGCCAGCTTCGTCGGACCAGGTACCGAGGAAAAGCTCACCCAAGAAAGGGTTCAGAGGCTTCTTTTCGTTTCCAAACTGCTCACTCCGGCTGGCGTACTGGTGCTTCAGAGTCGAGAGGAACCACTTGAGGACGAGCATAGTACGCTTGGCGGGATCAGACTCGGCAGCTGGGGCGGTCAGGACGGGAGGGTGCGTGGCCCAGTACGCAGAGAATTCGGTGAGAGACTGAGAGGACAGGATGAAGGGAGGCGCGGTGAGAGAAGATAGATCGCCATTGAAGGATGCGATGGACTATTAGAGCACGTCGCAAAGACGAGGTCAGCTACTGCCATCACCCATATACGAATCGCTCCAAGCACGCAAAAGCATGGAGTTAGATATCTATATCTACCTTGAGGAAGGCGGTCCAGCTGCTGCTGTTGGCCTGCGCGGCTGGGGCTGTAGAAGAGGACATGATTGTATATTTGCGCCGTGTATAGAAAAGTCGGGGAGTGAAAAGGGAGGGTTTGCGACGGGACAGGAGATTTCGAAGGCGGTCTCGTGTACAGTAGCAGTAGCGTAGCAGTTGACGAGGGGCCGATTGCGGATTGCGGGGTTGTAGAAGCAGGGGGAGGACAGCTAAAAGTTCAGGACGAGCCAGATGGAGCACGCGGGGCCGGCCTGGACTGTGTGATACACTGCAGATTGACGGTTCGATTGGGGTTTACTATTTATTTATCGATGACGGAGGCGACACAAGTTAAGTATTCGATATAAATAAGGGCTCCAAGCTTGGCGAGATCTTGAAATGGTGAATCTAATTTGACCGCCTTGTAGAAGTGGGACTTGGTTTCAAAGCCGAAAGGGGTAATGGGCAGATCAGATAGAAGAGAAGAGTTGAGAAGAGTCAAGAATATGATGAAGGAGAGTTTACTTTAGCCAAATGCTGAGCTTGTATTGCTTTCTTGGCTACAGATCACGAGACCTAGAGACATCACAATTCATCAAAACCCTGCCAGTAGTAGAATTGAGAAGCGCCCATCATGGACTCTTTCGTTGAGCACTGCCTCGCCCATATCCCTCGAGCCTATTACGTCAACACTTGAACGCCGTCATGACGTCCCGTATTCGTATGTATGGGTTGTTAGTGGTTAGGCTGGGAGGTCCCCCTCACTGCTAATGGCGATTTATTAATTAATCTTACCATCACGTCACTTCTCGAATCTTGTTCCAACGCCGCGGTCGTTATCCCTCCCGTGCCGCTTAATCAGTAAGTAATTTCGCATTTCATGGCTTTTCGTATCCGTAACTGTGACTCGGCTGCCTCTCGCTTTTGGTATTGGACATGGGACATTGCTAGGGCTGAAAAGCTTAGCTATTGCACAGCACGTGGATCCGGATATAGAGGAATATGCATGGATTTATACCAACGTGCACATAGCATTCAGCGATACATAACTTGCACTCCGTCCATGACTTTAATTCACTGTTCATGCAAGCAGTTATAATGCATGATACGAACAAACACCAAACATGAATAATATCTCGCCAAATTATAACAATTCTTTTGTGGTATCTCATCAAGCCCAAACCCAAACCCATATTACATACAGAGGATATACAGTTCCGCCGTCCAGCCATTACTCCATCCATTAAATCATAACCTTATCGCCAGGTATTACACCAAAGTCAGTTATACTTCCATCCCTCGATTAACTCTGCGACCTTATCCAGACCTCTTTGCATAGCCATGCCAGCTGGTGTGCCCTGTCGATAACCTCCAGTTCCGTCTCTGTCCTCCCAGGCATCCCACACCGCGTTTGCGTGGTACTGTCGAGCACCCTTCTCAAGCAACATCCTCACACCCCCGATGTGCCCGCGAAGAGCCGCGTAGTGAAGGGCTGTAGCGCCCCGATCGTTCTGATGATTCACGTCAATTCCCTGCTGTAGCAAGAGCTTGAGTGTTGCTTGGTTTGCCGATGCCTGGAAAAGAATCGTATCACCATGTGTTGTTAAAGCGTGCGTATTTGCACCGAGTCGAAGAAGTAACCGGACTGTCGAGATGTGCCCATGAGATGCAGCAACGGAGAGAGGTGTCCGACCAGGGAAGATGGTGCTCTCGAGAGAGGCACCATAGGATACAAGCCGCAGTAAGATCTCGTCTCGTGCGTGCTGAGCGGCAACGTGAATCGGTGTTGTCTGTGGCTCAGGTACCAGATATTCCTTACTGCCCTTCGAAGGGAACATGGATGACACCTGCATACCCGCCCCCAACTCTAGGAGTGCCATGACAAGGTCAACATCGCCCATCTTGACTGCGTGAGAAAGAATGCTCATCCCGTCCGGTCCTACTCGCTCGACATCAGCACCGAGTCTGATCAAGCGAAAGATGCTTTGCGCATTGCCAAGCTTGGCTGCCACGAGGAGAGGAGTTTCGCCTGTCTTATCCAAGATATCAACAGGTGCGCCTGCATCAGACAACAGTTGCAGGATGTGAGGTTTGTCCTTGTGGGCCGCCATATGCATCGCTGAGTATCCAGAGTGTCCTTGAGTGGCTGCTGGATCGGCTCCATGGGCGATGAGATATCGCACGGTTTCGTCATGTCCTGTGGATGCTGCTGCCAGTAAAGGTGTGTTTCCATTGCGGCTGGGCAGATTAGGGTCTGCACCGCTATCTAGAAGAACAGCAGTGATAGCTGTGCAGCGAGAGTTGATGGCCATTGTGAGGGGAGTATGCTCGCGGAGTACGCGATCAACGTTTGCTCCTCGAGATATCAACACTTGGGAGAACTCTTGGTTGCGCATTGCGATAGCCATGTGGAGGGCTGTCTTTCCATCTGGTAATCGCACCTCTAGATCTGCACCAGCTTGTACGAGCTTTGTCGCCGCAGACCAGCGGCTATGCTGAATTGCCACGAGAAGTGGTGTCTGGCCGTTATAATCGACAAGGTTGATATCGGCGCCTGCATCGATGAGAACTGGGAGCGTTTCATCGTCGATGACATCTGAAGCGGCCGAGAGGTGTAGAGCCGAGCACCCATCGTTATCGATCGCATTGACGCGGGCTTTCATGTGAATCACAAGAGTCGCAAATTGTTCCGAAAACCCGCATCTGATCCCCCTCATCAATGCTGTATGACCATCAGTAGTTGGCTCGTCAACATCTGCACCAGCGACGATGAGAAAAGCAGCGATCAGCATATGGCCTTTGTCGAAAGCGCGATGCAGTGGGGAGAGCATTGAACCAGCCAACATTATGTTGGGGTCTGCGCGTTCGAGAAGGATATGAAAGACAGCCGTCTCATCGCTCCGTTCAATGGCGTTGTGCAGTTCATTTGCGGCATCCTTGGTTCGCACGTAATTGACTCCTGGTGGTGGTACAAGTGTATCAAGTAGGATCTGAATCTCGGCAGAGTCACTGACTCTAGGTAACACGACAGATTGTTGGTTTGGCGCTGTGAACTTTCGAGCAAGGCTCCGTAGTGCCTCATCTACTCCAATATCTGGCTCAATCACGCGCCTCCTGTTGTCATTTTCCCCAAAGTTATAACCGGCACTACTAAGAGTTAGCCTTGAACCAGCGCACTTAGAAAAGAAGGTTACTTGCCGCGTCGCAGCATTAAGGAGAGTATGGAGAGACGCTTGGTGAGTGCGCAGCCGCGCAAGGTACTCTTTCAATGCTGCTTCGTTCCAGACGATGATAAGCTGTGGTTCGCTGAGGTGAATGCCGCTGTCCCTATCTGGACCCTTTATGCGTTTCAATGCTGCCCTCAGCTCATGCACATCCTTCGAAACGGAATAGACGAATTCGTTGTTTGACGCCCGAACATTTTCTGTGCCACCTTCAATCGACCGGCTGAGTTCGTGTAACCTGTCAAGCGCATTTGTGATCGCCCGACACTCCTTGGCGAGCGAAGCCAAAGTAACTGGGCTGGTATTGAGACAATTAGAGATACCCCTACATTCCTCAGAAAGTTGCTCGCATATGTCAATCAAATCCTGCAGGTCTGCTTTCTCGACCCGACTCTGAAGTTGATCCATCCTTGGAGAAGAACAAAATTTGGTGGAAGTTGGTCGACTCAGAAATGCCAAAGTAGTACAAGCCACCAAACGAGATCAGACTCGAGCAGGAAACTCGGGGGGTAATGTACGATTTGACAGCTGCAAATACTTCCGTAAGCTTGCGGTTCCTGCAGAGAGCGGACCAAGCCCGTGCTTTCGCCTTGGCCGTGCTGAAATTCGTGCGCAGCAAAGCAAAGCAAAAGGAAGGGTTGAAGCCTCAACTCAAATCGATTCAACGCAAGAGAGTGACGACGGCCCGGGCTCTATTTGCTGCACACCGTCGTCACATATTGAGACCAGGCAATCCACAAAGCAAAGTCACAAGAGGCTAAAGAGGTTCCGAGAAACAGAGCGAGTCGGCTTCTAGCCCGGAAGCAAGCCGTGCGCTGCTGTAGCCTGTAAGCCAACATCCATCCATGGATGGTGATTCCTAGCGTTAGGTGCGTGGCAGTTGGTCCTGTCCTGTCCTGTCCTGGGCGTTGGATCTAGCGCAACCGCTCAGTCATGGATAAGGGGACAAGCCACCCAACTGCTTGGGAATTAGTTGATCAGTACCCAGAACGGCGACAAATAGGGTGCGTTGGTGCTTGAGCCGGCAGATGGGTCTCAACGGTGGCGTCTGCATCTGCAGGTTCGTGAGTCGCTCTCTTTGCGTCTTTTATCCAATCTGGCAGTTACGGAGTCTCGAAGCCTTTTTAGCCTTATGGGGAAGTAAAGCCGCTAGACAGATCCCTGACTGAAGAAATGTGACCGAGTCTGTTGAGGACCTGAGATCCAGTGCAGTCTTGATTATCATGCTCAATCAGCCGTGCTCAGGGAATGCCCCATCGGAGGATTGTACGCAACGCCCAAACGGTGAGGCGTCGATGGTATTAGTATGTCAATGCTTAAATGGCGCCTCGTGGCGGCCCAGTATCCAGTAAGGCGAGAGGCTGCCCGCAATCCATCGCCAACATTGGATCTCCGGAAACCCGTCTGCCCAGTGCGATATGCGATAACTGTCCATCCATTTTCAAGCGTAGCGCGGCTCCATTCGGCGGTGGCTACTTGCTTCAGCCGGCGAAAAAGCAATGCCGATTAGTTCGTCGTAGGCTGATTCAGAAGATGCAGACCCTGGATTTGAAGAGTGAAATTCTGTGCCTCGCCCTGAAAATGCCCCCTTGGCGTCACACGGGTTCCTGGCTTCTCGCCTTGACCCGGGACGTGCATCAAGAGTTCAGTAATAGATTGCCCTCACTCAACTTGTTTCAGCCCCATGAGATGGAGCAAAAGCCAGTCAGCTCGTTTCCAACAAAACCCACACAACAAGTGAAAGATAAGTGTAAGAGTTGCGGATTCGAAGGAAGAGCTTCAGGTACTTCTCGAGACTACGAGCAACCATAATTGAAACTAACTTGAATTAGAATGTCTCGCATTCAAAGTCTAATCCCCTCGTAAACTTTCTCTTGATATCGTCATTGCCTGGGGGCTTCTGTCGTGCAGTGATGGATCGAGACTACCAGGATCAAGCTGGGGGATCTCTGCAAGGATCAAGTGGTCAGCGGAGTCAGAGTTTATCCGGACTTTCCGGATACAAGCAGCCGGACCTTAGCTCCGGCTAACTCTTTAGTTGCGTCACTGAAGTCGAGATAGAACCAACCATCACTCACGATATTTTTCTAACGACTAACGCGACTCGACTCGACTCGACCCTGTTTCAGATCCGTTACGAGCCACGTTCTTGACTTAATACGCTAGCAACTATTTCGAATTTCTAATCAGCTGAACTTAAACATCCGCCCATTCTGGCTGGGATACTCTGGAAGGGTTCGCCGGACGCTCAGAAACAGAGCTCCTCGCGGCCGAAGAATACCATGACTCAACCATCTACACAACCTCAGCTTACTCCACAGTTCTGTTTCTCGTATGGCACTTTGCGAGGTATGTTCGAGTCAGAATTACCGGCTGTTCGAATACCCGACTGACTGTTTTGCTCTCTCTTTTCTTTTCAGACTTTCTTCGACTTTCAAGATCTTCCATCGATGATTCAATCACACAGAATCTGAATGCGCTTGTGACGCCGTCTCGATCCGGATTTGACCCCTCGTCCACCTCGCAGCGCGTACCAAGGCCAACCTCAAAACAGATTGACCCTCAGTCATGCTTAGATTTCAAGGAGAGAGTGCTATTTCCTTCATGGGAGACCCGGACTGAAGTACTAAATTACTGCGCTCTTGTAGCGGCAAGCCCGGACCCTGATGACCCGGACCGAACCATCAGGGAACTAGAGAAAGAACAAGACCGCGATAGAACAGTCGATGAACGATTAGATCCGTATTCCGGTAGATTCTTCCCACGTGAAGCACGTACCGAGCGCCTGGCTTCGCTTGTAAGACAAGAGAGGGGCGTAGAGGGTATCGTACGACATAGAACGTGGGAGGTCGTACAGCAACGATGCGGAGGCGACCCTTTTGAAAGCTGGGAGGACACAATCATCAAATGGAGGAAGGCCCAAAACTTGAAAACGAATGTATAATTTATGATATCACGAAACGGCCACTCAGATCCTCCAACGACCATTGGAGTTCGAAATTTACAAGAGAAGGACTGTAGGATAGGGACTTGCTGTACGATATTGACACCTCTTGTATAACAGTAACATACAATCTTCAAAGAGCCCCTCTAATCTTATGCTAACTTACCTAAACCTCTTCATCAATTAGTATAGACGCCTAAAGCTTTGGTGTCTCTCGTAGCATGCCCCGTGTGCCAAACAGATTAACCAGATGCTAAAATCGATCAGTCATTTCGTGTTTATTCATATTTACTCGTTGAGAGTATACACTCAGTATGGTATCTTGAAGTATTCCCATGAAATTATGGATTGATTCATTCAATACCAGATTCTTTGCCAACTCTCATGAGGCTTCCATGCTGTCATGGGTCCTAAACTGCCCCGCCAAAACCACCAACTCCGCATAACTCAGCAACCCACCGCAGGCAGCCTCCGAGAAATTGCCGGTCTACCGTAGCAATTCCTGTCCACATCATTTCGTACCTAAGTTGTATGGTACAGCACCTTCAGCTTTACACGACATCTCTCCATAATCGCCGGTCAGGGAAGCCGCCTCTTTACCCTTCATTATCCTCCTCTCATCATCTCCTGGCGAGGTTTTTGTCTCGTCAAAGCTTCTCTGTACCCTTTCCTCTCTCTCGCCCACACACCCCTCATTCGATCCTGGTGGGAGCTTGTGATCCTCGCCGACAACGGACGCCGGTCGCAATTAACTAGCTCACGACTTCTTTACGGTCCGAAGACTAGAACTGTGTCCCATAATCACGATGCCGCAGCCTCTTGCCTCTAAGGAGGCCTCGCTCTTCCGCTCCGTTATTCGATACTATGAGGACAAGCAATACAAACGTGGTCTCAAGTCCGCTGAGCTTATTCTCAAGAAGCATCCGAAACATGGAGACACCACTGCGATGAAGGCCTTGATTCTGAACTCTCAGGGCAAGACAGAAGAAGCTTTTGCATTGGGAAAGGAAGCCTTGACCATGGATATGAAGTCGCACATCTGCTGGCACGTGTATGGTCTGCTGCACCGGGCAAACAAGAATTTCGAGGAGGCTATCAAGGCGTACAAGTTTGCTCTGCGACTAGAGCCTGAGTCAGCACAAATTCAGCGCGATCTGGCTATTCTGCAAATTCAATGCCGTGACTATCAAGGATACATCCAAAGTCGAACCGCTATGCTCCAGGCCCGACCTCAAATGCGCCAAAGCTGGACTGCGCTCGCCATTGCTCACCACCTTTCCGGAAACCCTGCTGAAGCTGAGAAGGTCATGAATACGTATGAGGAAACCTTGAAAACGAAGCCCTCGAAATTCGACAATGAGCACTCAGAAGCAATTATGTACAAGAACTCTCTAATTGCGGAGCAAGGAGACTATGAACGGGCACTTGAGCATCTAAACACGGCTGCTAAGCAAAATCTTGATCGATTGGCTGTCATGGAGGCTCGCGCCGAGTATTTTCACAAGTTGGACAAGAAGGAGGAAGCTGCCAAGGCCTACCGGGCTCTCCTTGACCGCAACCCGGAGCACCCCGCATACTACGAGAAGCTCTTGGAGGTCCTAGAGGTATCGGAAGACGACTCCAAGGCTCGTAAGGCTATCTATGATGAATATGCGGAGAAGTCCCCTCGTTGCGATGCCGCGCGCCGGTTGCCGCTGGACTTTTTGTCAGGTAAATCCTACCGAGACACTAGCCAGCCACCAGTACTAACTCGTTAATAGGCGATGACTTCAAGCAGGCTGCTGAGGCCTATTTGACGTTGATGCTTAACAAGGGAGTGCCATCGACCTTCGCTAATCTTAAGCATCTTTACTCTGACTCATACAAGAAGGACACCCTCCGTGAACTGGCCGAGAACTATTTGAACTCGCAGGGTGCTGATTCGGAGAGCAAGGATAAAGGAGAAGCGGCAGCACTGTACTACCTTGCACAGCACTACAACTACCATCTCAGCCGCGACTTGACAAAGGCCATGGAGTACGTCGAGAAGGCAATTGAGAAGGACCCCAAGAGCGTTGATTTTGCCATGACCAAGGCACGAATCATTAAGCATGGCGGAAACATACAAGAAGCCTCCAAGGCAATGGATCGAGCCAGGAAGCTTGATCTTAAGGATAGATACATTAACACAAAAGCAGCCAAGTACCAGCTTCGCAACAACGAAAACGATAAGGCTCTCAAGACAGTTGGGCTTTTCACTCGCGCAGAAACTGTTGGCGGTCCCTTGGCGGATCTTTTGGATATGCAGAGTGTCTGGTTCTTGACAGAAGACGGCGAGGCATATGCTCGCCAAGGCAATGTTGCCCTTGCTCTCAAGCGATTCCAGCAAATCTTCAACATCTTTGAGGTGTGGCAGGAGGACCAGTTCGATTTTCACAGCTTCTCTCTGCGCAAGGGCCAGATCCGCGCCTACATCGATATGATGCGATGGGAAGACCATGTCCGTGATCACCCCTTCTTCTCAAGGGCCGCTCTGGATGCGATTGAAGTTTACCTCAAGTTGGCCGATAAGCCTTCCGCAAATGGTATCAATGGCGCCGATGGAGAGGACGCTGAGGATGCCCTGGCCAAGAAGAAGGCCGCCAAAAAGGCTAGAAAGGAGCAGCAACGTCTCGAAAAAGAGGCTGCCGAGTTACAAGCTAAGCAAGACCCTAACAAGGGCAAGGACAAGGATGGAGAAGTCAAGAAGCAGGACGACGATCCTTTCGGACTGAAACTCGCCGAAACCACCGACCCTCTCGGCGATGCCATGAAGTTCGTTAACCCCTTACTACAATTCAGCCCCAAGAACATCAACGCCCAGTTCGCTGGCTTCGAGGTCTACATGCGTCGCAGTAAGTTTAATACCATGGATAACCAAGTTCTTATTTATTTACTGACCCGTTCTTCTTACAGAGAAGTACGTTCTTGCCCTACGCTGTCTCACAGCTGCCCTAGCACTTGACCCCAAGTCACCCAGGGTGCACGAACATACTGTAGCGTTCGCTCAACTATTGAAGACTGCGACAGACATTGAGCCTAAGGTTCTGGAGGTGCTGAAGGCTGAGTTCAAAGCAGTCGATCCTTCCACGGATCTCGTCAAGTTCAACAACGAGTTCCTTGCTGCCAACAAGGGTAGCCCTAGACACGTTCTCTCCGCCATCAAGGCACAGAGACTGTTGGGCCAGGATAAGGCTAAGAGTGAGGAGGCCGTCTCTGGCATCTTGGATATCCCTGATGTGACCTATGAGGATGCCGTCGAGGGGCTTCAGGTGCTTAAGGGCTGGAGGAGTTCTCAGGTGGAAGCATACAAGAAGGCGGCCCAGGAGAAGTTCCCCGATGTGACGAGACTCGCATAAGGGGGCGTTGCTTACTTTCTTACTTGCTGATACTCAAAAAGTTTGTGGGGGGTTCAGCACATGACATGATGATGCTGAATGACATTGTCCATATAGATAGATGCATGCAACCGAGGCTGCGATTCCGAGGTGTTCCAGTTCAGGTTAGAAAAAGGTTAAGGAAGGAGAAGGAAGGACAGTTTGGCGCAAGGAATGACTCCGAAGATGGCGGGGAAATGGAGTTTTGGGAACATGGGGAAAAGTTAAAGCATCCATCCATCGTGTAGAACAAGCATGCCGCTATCAGCCTCATTGGTCGAGTACATTGGCTAAACAAGAAGAAGCCGTTAATCTCATCGGATGCATCTGGGGAACTGAGATCTTAGTTACGTCGGACGTGATGACAAATCTGAGGTAAGCCCGTAAAGGGCAATAATTCCTTGTGTCGAAGTCAAATCGACGTCTTCAAGATATCTCGTGGCTCCGCGGCCACCGAACACTACAGCTAGTGTGGAGTTGGTGACTATTTCTGGTTGTCTTACCGCGGCACCGTCTGGCAGCTACGATAGCCCCAGTCTTACACTCCACCACGTCAGGCACTGTTGGCACTACTGGTTCTAACTATCAGCTGCCAGCAGGTGTGCGCAATTGACTTCTTTAGGGACCTGGCCAGTCACGAATGCAGGCATTTACAGGGGCTTTAGGTCTGTAATCTCGGATGCGACCCCCCGCAGATCAACAGCCTAGGTTCAACGGGCATCCGCGTAATCCGATTGATCCTAGGAAGCAACTCCTTGCGGAAACATTCCAAAACATACGCTCGTTGTCAGAGGCTTTGGATTGTTGTCTTTCCTTTTTATGTCGCCAGAGCGAGCTGCCCCAGTCCTTCATTTTCTCGATTTTCTTTATCGAATCTATTGTTTCTGTACGCGATCAATCATAGTCGCGACGATCGAACTAACCCCTGCACCCCTCAGCGCTTTAAGGTGTTCGGTATAAAACACAATCGATAAGCTCGCTGACTGACATCAGCTTCAATGAACACGGAGATTGATCGAAAAATGGACGAAGGCATTGGAATGTTGCTCCTCTTGGAGGATAAGAAGAAGTTGACCATTGGAATCGAAGAACTGGAGCTCAACGGTGCGGATCTCTTGGAGAAGACGTGACGCCAAGTCCTCGACTGATCATTAACAGACCCTGCTGCAAACAAGTCAACTCGCTCCTCCTGTGCTCCTTTCTCTGGCAGTAAGAACTCAGAACTGTGATACGACACAATATGGAAACACTTACTGATCATGCTTCTCTACAGAACCCGCTCCCAAGAATAGCATACCCTTCTACAACGTCCTCTGGGCCGAGCTCTCCAACGACCAGATCACAATCGACTACGCCCATCACGCTTCGAAGACATTGATCAAACCTAAGAAATGGGTTTTCACGCTTGCGAAGGACGACGAGTCGACCAGCGGTACACCAGCCGAGATCTTCGTCAAGACCCTCATGACACGCGCCTACGGTAATGCGCAGTCTCAGAAACGCGCCTACGTGCTGATCAACCCGAACTCTGGTCCTGGCGGTGCTATCAAGCAGTGGGAGACTGAGGTGAAGCCGCTCTTCCAGGCTGCAAAGATGCAGATTGACCCCGTGATATTGAAGCACGGTGGAGAAGCCGTTGAACTGGCGCAAAACGCCGACTTGTCCAGATACGATACCATCATGGCATGTTCCGGTGATGGAACGCCACACGAGATTTTCAACGGCCTTGCTAAGCGACCCGATGCTGCGAGAGCGCTTTCTACGATGCCTGTCAGCCATATCCCTTGTGGCTCAGGAAACGCATTCTCTTGCAACTTGTACGGATCTCATCGACCTTCTTTCGCTGCCCTTGCCATCATCAAGGGTGTCGTGACCCCGATGGATTTGGTGTCAGTCACTAGTGGCCACAACCGCATCATTTCGTTCCTGTCCCAAACGCTCGGCCTCATTGCCGAATGCGATCTCGGCACAGAGCATATGCGATGGATGGGTAGTGCGCGTTTCGAAGTCGGTGTCGTTCAGCGCATGTTTAAGAAGAAGTGTTATCCCTTTGACCTGGCTGTCAAGGTGGAGATCGAAGACAAAGGCGATGTCAAGGCTCATTACAAGCATCACGCGAGCTCCACGAGCCTGAAACATCTAGCTAAGAAGCTTGATGCAGACCCTGTAGCTGATGATGTAGGTTTGCCGCCGTTGAAGTATGGCACGATCCAGGATGATCTCCCTGAAGGATGGGAGTTGATTCCCTATGACAAGGTTGGCACATTCTACGCCGGTAACGTGAGTAATCAAACTAGCCCTTGCATTTGGAATAATACTGACTGTCACAGATGGCTTATATGTCACCCGATGCTCCGTTTTTCGCTGCCTCACTCATCTCAGATGGTTTGATGGACCTCGTTACTATCGATGGTGACCTGCCTTTCTTCACAGCCATTAAGGTCCTTCTCGATGTTGAAGCCGAGAAACTGTTTGACAACCCTCATGTCACCTACAAGAAGATCTCAGCTTACCGCATCATTCCTCGCGATCAAGAGGATGGCTATATCAGCATCGATGGTGAGAAGTGCCCATTTGGACCTTTCCAGGCCGAGATCCACCAGGGCCTTGGGCGAGTCATCTCCAAGTCTGGCAAGTATGAGGCTGCGGGACCCAAGAATTGGGACAAGGTGACACTAGCAGACCGCATTCATGGATGAAAAGAGGACATGAAATCGGATGTATGACGTGTTGAAATGGTGGTGGTTAGGGAAGCAGATGGAAAGAAAGGCTTCTTGGCGATAATGATACCCACGTAAAAGGATGTGCACATAGCAAGACTTCTAGAAGTAGCAATTTTAATTCAGTGATTTGGTTTTGATTCAGGATTTCTTTTGAACCACCGATCTGTAGTAGCTATTCTCCTTTTCGGTATAAGTTTGGTACTGTAGCATGCAGCAATTGGCTTTTCGATGTGACGATTGAGGAGAGAAAATACATTAGTCTTTCTAGATAGCATCGTCCCTATTCACTTGATAGAATCACAGCCCTGAATTATTCAAGGCACAATCAAGTCCTTTAGCTTTCCACCCTCATCATTATGATAAGCTGAGATGGACGCAGGAACCAACAGTGGATCGCGGGGTCCTTGAAAGCTACCCCACTGTCAACCTCAAGTCTTCACAGCAACTGACTTCATTCAACCTCTATTATATTCAACAAGACTCTGTGCCCCGCACAGCGCAACAAGGCTCTCAATTCTATGCACTCGAGGCTCAAGGCATTGTATTTCTAATCAAAGTTCTTTTCCGGCACCGAGAGCAGCTCCTTTGTGCATGATATGGCTCGTCGAGGTCGAGGTAACAAGATGCCATCAGGCCCCTGGGGGAGATTGAAACCTGTCGAGCAGGACCCGCTACAAAGTATTGGTCTTCCTTCTAAGGGTGATGACAGGTGTGTATTAGACGGTCAATGCTATATATAGACACGCGAGATTGATCACTTTCAACAAGACAAGAGAGACGGGCTGACCAGAGACAGCTTACTCAACCCCAAGACCCAGGAGTGGTATTATAATCAGATAATTTCACGTTTCCTTGCTTTCTGCACGGAAGCCGGTGACAAGGACTCAATTATACGGAGTTTCGACGCTCTAGATATAAGAGCAGTTGATCCAACTCCTGCAACACCATATACCAGACCTCCACCTGGATACAGACCGCCTTCCACAGCAACTTCTACAGCAGCGTCATCTTCAACGCCAGCCCCTGAAACTCCAGCTACAAATGCTAGTGGTTCTTCTCAAACTACTGGCTCAGATTCTGCCAATGCTGTCACATCGCCAGCGTCCTCTGCCCTGAGTGGCACATTGAAAGCCCTCCGTTCTATCATACCGTCTAGTGGACCATCAACCTCGATGTTGGCAGCTATTGAGGACCCTGACAATACTAAATATCTGCAGGATGTCCTGATGGCATTGAGAAAGCTTCGAGAAGGCTTGGTGGCTACAAAACGAGCTGATCTCTTCTCAATCCAAGCATACATCTTCTCCATCCGCCTGTCCATTCTTGCAAAGCATCCAGAATCATACCATCCGGCAATTCTACACCTTCTCCGATACATGGCTGTATGGACACCCATGGTTAATAGTGAGATCGAGGAGATTGCCGGTTACTTCATGCTGGATGCCGCATGTCGGCGTAGGGACCTGACCGAGGCATATTTCATCAGACAAGACTTCAATATCAGGAACAAGAAACTGGACCGGATACTCAAAGCGCTGGCACACGACGACTATGTCTCATGGCAGTTCTCGAAGAAACAAGTTAGCCGACACTGCTTGAAGTTGATGGAGTGGGCCGACGACGATTTGAGACTTCACACCCTGAAATGCTTTTCAAGGTCGTACTTCAACGTGGATTTGCCATTTTTGGAGTTTGCTACTGGTCGCAAGTGGGATGAACTGAAAGAGAAGGACAAGGTCGGATGGGAACTTGGCGATGAAGAAAAGGTCACCATTCGGAAAGTAAGAGCGAAGTGAAAGTCTTATCCCAGCGTTGGCACTTTCCTCAGCAGCTGGTGGCAGGGGCAAGCAGTGTCTGGTTCGAGGAACCCACTTATAACTCTTTCCGTTGCTTCAATTCTAATGTACAGCGTTTCTTGTCGCGATTTCACTCTTCAATTGAAGCTTCGGCCTCTACTGCCGTTTCTTGAATACCTTACCTGACTGAATGATGGATCTCAACCAGCAGATTATTACTATGGCCTCCTATACACCTCTCGCGAAGATCTGGCAGGGCCCTGTTATTCTCTGCTCTCCAGTAAGGCAAATTCTGATAAAGGTGACCCGACGGAGACCCTGTTGGACTGAGAATTGGCAAGTTGCATAGACCATGCCTCCTTACCTACTAATAAATAAGCAGTACCGACCTCGGGCCCGTAGGTTGTGTTTGTTTTCTTCCACCAACCTGACCCCAGCAACCACAACTCAACATCGCGAACTCACTTGGCGACCAAGGTATTTTGGAAGTGCAGACACTTTTAATGAATACTAATATTATTTCGACTTTAGTTAACTTGAACATCGCTGCGAGCGATGGATAGCAACATCAAACCACAGCTTGCTTCACAACAAGATTCTGCTCTCTTCACCTTCTCTGCATCACTTGCAAAGTGAAAGCGCACTCGACAGAATTCCCTTTTGATCCTCACGCACCCCACTTAAGCAAATCAACTCCTTCCGACATCGCCATGGCACCTCCGCGAAAGAAACCCCGTACTCGTGCTGGTCCTAAGGACGACCCTGCCGATGAGCAGTCTGCTGGCATCCTCGCGGACTTTCGCACCTCCTGGCTTCTTAAGTATGCGCATCTCTTTCACCTCAAGCTCAGAGGCCATTCCAACCTTGCGCTGGGGAATAAGAGTCACTGACCTATATGCATGCACAGGAATGATGAGCAGCTAGTCGAGCTCAAGGTGAAAGGCGAAACCTTTCAAGTCGCCAAGAACGTCCTGACCAAGAACTCGGAGTACTTCGAAAGCTGTCTCAACGGTCGCTTTGCCGAGGCCAAGAAGGGAGGCGTTGAATTCAATGACGAGGACATCGAACCGCGATACCTCGCTCTCTACATTGGGGTCGCCTACAGTCACTCCTCTATTGTCCTACATGCGCATCCCCGTCCTGCCCAGAGTCCCGAGGCAGCACCTATCAAGACTCCTATGCGAGACTATGTCGAAGTCTACAAGCTTTGCGACCGCTTCATCAGCCCCAGCATGGGTGAATTCATTGCCCGCTGCATCGACGTCGCCATCGGCAATGGGCACCGCGCCCTCTACCGTACCGAGGCCGACCAAGGAACGCAGAAACTACTCATGCGCGACTTTGCCGACGGCTACGAGGCGCTTAACATGCAGCACAGCTCCCAGGCTGAGCTTGGCGACCGGATGATCACCTACTTCTGCGAGGGGGTCAGCTACAAAGCTTGGATTGAGACCATGGAGGAGCTTCGCGATCGTCCCAAGTTCATTGGCCATGTTTCTCGCGGCTTCGCGACCAAGCTTCAGGAGCTTCAGGTCGGCCGCAAACTCAAACGCAAGGAGTGGGCTGGACCTGGCGTTGCCTAGGATGACAACGTTCGCGGTGGGAGAAGAAGACGATGAGCTGCTTCGGGAGGAAAGGTATGGTCATTCGAGAAAAGTTCTGGTGACGAAGAATACCCAAATGTTGATATGATGATGATGCCAAGGGTAAAGATATTTGGAACCATTGCGAAGGATGCATGGAGATGCAGCGTTACCAGTCGTTAGCAAGCAAGTGAAATGAGACTTTTCAAGAACATGTCATGATGACATATCCCGTAAAAGAATTCAATTGGCATTGCCGTAGTTGCCTCTGCAGAGCTTCATGTTCAGTGGTTCGGGGTATTGATAGTTGGTCGAGATATATATCTCATGATTGAACAACATCGGGACGTCGCATAAATAGATTGGCGAGCCGATAAGGGATATGATTGGCGTGCCTTATTTTGAAACTCAAACTTCACATTTAACTAGTTTGCTATCTGGCTGATTTTCAGTTGACATGTTGTTTATTGCTTGGCTATTGTTTGTTTATTTCCTAGATATTCAGGCCCATCTCCGACACTCTCTCTTATCAGATTTATCCAACCACCTCCGCGGCAACAAATCAATTCCCTTACTCATTGAACTGAGGTATTTCTCGGCTTAAAACTCAACAACCTGGCCCAGACGAAAAAGTCTTCTCGTATCGTCGTCGCATGAAATCGCGGAAGATTACCACCGGGATGAACGAGGACGTAATGGACATCAATCACCGCGCATGGGCAACGTCAGAGACAATGTCCTCGGAAGTGTTCCTCTGAGCTGATAGGGGTTCTTCGGGCCAGGGACCGGCTAAGTCGTCGGGAGTGGGGCCTTCGGGGGTGCTGATGGTTGAGGGATCGGTCGGGGCTCATTAGCCGCCGGGAAACCTCGGCCTGTGATCCAGCGAGGCTCATGACGTTTTGGGTTGAGTTGAATGTGAAAATTCAAGGCGTGAGCATGTGCGACTGGGCGACGACACACAAAACAGGTAATCGAGGAAGAACACAAGAACAAGACATGGTGTGTAAATGAGAGAATGATTGTGACCTGTAAAATGGGATATTCCTATACCCAAGTAGTGTATTGCAGTGTAGTGTAATCTTTCATACAGCAAATCTGTCCCTAGGTCGTGTGAGATAAATCTGTAGACGAACAGTCTAGTGTTGATGAGATAAATGTTGGACCCTGAAAGCCAACCAGGTGAATTGTCCTTTCAAACAATAATCCCAAGCAAGATGGTATTCCTTTAAACGCCGTTCCAATGCAGTATTTCAAGGCTTTAGGTGGTCGTGAAAGCCATACCAGTAAACTCCGACACATCTCCGGGGGAGGTATCGCCGTCGCTTCAAGCAAATAAAATGAGAGAAGGGTGTTGTAAAGCCCGACTTTGGTGTTTTGTTTTTTCTGATTTTCTTTGTTTCGTCCTTGGATGGATTCATTTATCGTTTCTCGTAATATTGAACGGCCTTTTCGAGTTCGTCGAGACTTGATCGATCACCGTACATATTCATGAGAGCCTCATTTCGCTCCCGGTATGCGGCATTCTCGCGCTCCATGGCTTCCATCTGAGCGATACGTCGTCTTTGGGCCATTTCGAGTGATAGCTTTGCTCCGTAACCAATAGCCACAACAGCCGCGACGGGCTTGACCCTGTAATTGATGGTCAGCGTGTGGTGTCGTGTGACACTGAGTATATGACACTTACAGCTTTCCAAAGGACATTCTCTTCTGGGGACGAAGGTGGGGAACAATGTTGGGATGGATACGGGCGGCAGTGGAAAAGGATTGTCGAGGAACACGCATCATTGTGAAGGAGGAAGAGGAGGAGAAGGTTGTATGAAGGTTTGCGTCTGTTTAGGTCTCGGCAAGGGTGGCAGGTGAGGCAAGGTAAGGTAAGGTGAGGTAAGGCAAGTTAGATGTAACTCGGTAATAGTAATCCGTACTTGAACTAGTCTATTGATGGGAGGAGGAAACGGGAAAACCGTTGGGGGAAGAACAGAGCGGAGGAGAGCTATTATAAGTTGTCACTCCTGACAATTGTTTCAAGTGAGAAATGTGCCAGCTGCCTTAGTCTATGTGTTGCTACGTCGAGTGCATCTCCGGCTAGAACCCCGGACTTGGACAATACCTTAACGAACTGGGGTCATGATCGAACGACAAGACGCCCTGGGGATGGCGGCGATGGGCGATACCTAAGGTACCTAGAGACTCGAGCCTTGAAGTTCAGACACAGGCTGTGGGGCGGGGGTGCGAGTGCGCCCCCCCAGAGAGAGAAGCGGCACAGAAGCCGATCAGCGATCAGGTGCCTGGAGCCTTAGGGGATGACCTCCCTGTAGAGCAGTGGAGGATGCCCAAAAGCGTAAAGGTACACGCTCTGGGTGGTGAAGTGGGGAAAGCAGTGGAAGGAGCGGGAGGGAAGTGAGTGGGCGTTTAGTGTTAGCGTGTGGCACGATGCGGGATGAACTTGAATTATGGCGGGGTCGGGAAGGATTGTATTGGTTGGAGTTTTTTGGTCTTGTTCTCGTTCACTGGCTTGTGCCTCATGCAGTTCCAGAGTCGATTATACTGTAAAGAGAATTGATGTGTTGTTGATTCTTTGACCGACAAGATTGAGGCCTACTGAGCATAAGCAGGCAAACGCATGGAATTGTTGGAATATTCACGATAACTTCGCAATGAAGCCATTCTCGGCTGGAGTCGGGTCTCACATTTTCGTTGTCACTTTCACTTTCTGGCATCTGCCCCAGATCCAATCTTTTTATTCCGCTGAAAAACATTCGACCAAGGTAAAGCTCCCACCAAACAACGGCACCTATCCACGGCCAACAGTGGGGGCATACCCTCAAGTCTCACCACCATGACCTCACCATGGCCTTTCTTTGGGGGTCGAGTGGCCTGGTCATTTTTCCAATACTGAGATCCATTGTCCCCAAATTATAATGCTGGCTCTTGTATGAAATCTCCTGTTTTCTTCTTTGGCTGGACCTATTGCTGAGTTGCAGTTGACCCTCTCCCCGATTTTCGTGGCACCACCTTCAACGTCTCCTGCATCTGCATCTGCATCTGTTGTACATCTCAACTTGATGAACCTCGCCCCGTCTCTAATGCTTCATTCTCACACCACCAGACACGGCGAGACATGCGTTTCTTCTATTTTCTTTTTTTCAATATGCGTTTCTGTGTTGCACCCTTTCGGTCACTTTCCGCTTTCCCCGCATTTCCTCTCTGCACGGCATCTCTTGTTTACCTTGCATCAGATTGTGTCTCGTGTTACGGATACAGGAACACGTAGCTGAAGACGCGTCTCTTGGACTGCTGCAGAAGCTGTCTAACGTTAAAACACGGCGCCTGCGCATACAGCCCTTTTGAGTAAAGTACCGTTTCCCCGCGTCCTCCATTTCACGCGATACAGCACTTGGCTAATTTCCTTCCTTGGATATAAATAATACTATAATCCGCCAATCATACGAATCGGACCCCTCTCAAGACCTTCGTCTTGCTGCTCAGGCATTCACAACTGACTGCTCAGCCCGCTACAGCAGAGAATGAGGTAACAAAAGCTCCTTGCAACAAAATGTAACAAACCAAATACTCCTCTTTTGCGCCGTATCCGCATTCATTCATTTGCATGTCTCTTGCAACACTTTCAGCCTCATTCGGCTCTGCACCCGTTATGGAGAATTCAAGGGTCCAGGCTCCACGGCCCAGACAATTACCGGCTCCACGCAAGGTCATGACCCAGTTCTTCTCGGCAACAGCTTCATCTTTCAGGTGTGGTATTTCCATTCCACAATCACTTCGTGAAGCCTCGGGATATCAAGACATCGACTCTTTCTGACTCTCTTGTGATAATCTGGCAAGCACATACTGTGTAACCCCGCGTTTAAGATCAACATCCTCCGCTAGGTTGCTACCTTTCAGCCTTTATTATTGGCTGATATACTGACTATCCCCCACGATGTGTGCACTCACGGACGCACGCCATCATTTCATCGATTCAAGACTGGTCTCAGTTTGTGTGAAATGTTATTTACGAGGAGAACACAGCAGGCGTATTCTCTTTTCCTCTCTGAAACGGAGGTTCTGCAACCGAGTGTCTGTCTCCATAATCCGGACCGGTAGTTACATGCCTCTTCCCGGCATGATTGAGATCAAGACGGCCCGGTTACTATGCAGAAACTGAGCAAACGGCCCTTGCATGTCGAGGCGAGCGGGCTTTGAGTTTCAATGGGCTTCACTCTTCGCTTCAATACCAACGCATTGAGGTCGTAGCAGTGTGGGTTGCAGCATAAAGACACATATTAGGTATCAAGCTGAACGAGGGCTTGGCTAACAAGAGCGAAGCTCAAGGAGACACTGGCCAGGTATACGACCATCGAGTGGATGAGAACGGGTATGTAGTCCATAGTGATCCTGTACTATCCATGTTGTAACCCCACGTCTATAAGCCAGTTTGTTAGTGTGACCAGTACATACGACCAAAGGTAGTGGAAAATACGGGATCCCGTCCGCTCTCCCATAGTCAAGCCACTAACCGGCGGATTAGTAGTTGGGTCGGTGACGACCAGCGAATCCCCGCTGTTGTATGTTTTTTGCTATTTACATATACTAATTCTACACTTTGCTTTCGAACTGTCAGATAAATCGTAGAAAGTGAGGAGTTTTGTTTTTGTAACACTTGCTTGACAACTGGCTAGGCTACGAAAGATGGCCCTTGTGACTCTGACTCATCTACCCAACTCCATGTCATCGCTACTAAACAGCTTGTATGGAACCTCCAGGTAAAAAGTTAAAGATGGAACAAGGTAAGACGGTCTAGGTACTAGGCGCGTATTTACAAACACAAGTCTTGACCGGTTTGTTGATTCTTCGCAATGTCTTCGTCGAAACGGGCTCCCAGCCAAGCAACAACGATAGATTTGTTACCAGCTGAAGAATTGCTCCGCGATCTTCTGCTTGAGTGCCGACAGCAGTTGGCGACGCCAGAATTGGAGGTATGGATAACTGGTGGCTGGGTGAGAGATCGACTTATGGGCATCCACTGTTCCGACTTGGATATCGCTCTTAGTACCATGTCAGGTGTGCAATTCGGCAATCTTCTGACAGAGTTCCTCGAGCAGAATGAAGCCTCCTACCAACAGCGAGCATTAGACTTGGGGATTGAGTTCAAAAAGTTCAATGGCTTTCATTCAACCAAGAAGAATCTCGACAAGTCTAAAAAGCTAGAGACTGCTGTTGGAAGAATCTTCGGCTTGGATCTGGATCTTGTCAACCTGCGCAAGGAGGTATACGACGACGATTGTCGTACTCCAGAAATGGAGTTTAACACCGCCGAGGAAGATGCATTCAGACGTGACGCAACTGCCAATGCCCTGTTCTTTGACCTGCAAAACCGAAAGGTTGCCGACTTTACTCGCAGAGGCCTGGATGATCTGTATGCTGGCATAATGCGAACACCACTCGAGCCGAGGCAGACCTTTCTCGACGACCCCTTGCGTGTGTTGCGTCTCATCCGCATAGGCAGTAAACTCGGTTTCACTCTTGATCCCGAGGCTCTGAGCTGCATCAAAGAGCACGAAATTCACGTTGCTCTAGACGAGAAGGTCAGCCGGGAGAGAGTTGGGATTGAGGTCTTTAAAATGATGAAGAACTGGAACCCTGAGCTATCCTTTTCCTTAATCCACGAGGCCAATCTTTATAGAACTGTCTTCCTGTCGTTGCGCTCTCCTCTACATGAGCCCCTCCGTCATCTCCTTTCCCCAAGAACCTGAAAAGCCATGGCCCGCCACTTGGTCTCGGGCAATTAACGCTATCACGACCTTAGCGCAGGATCCAGCAAGGGATTTTTGGGCTTTGATGGAATCTGAGAAACAGAAAGACATGCTTTGGGCGATGGTCGCCTATGCTCCGTTAGCAGAGCTAGACACCAAGGACCATAAGCTTGCCGTTGACGAAGCTATCAATGCCCTAAAGGGCACCAGGCAGCTTTACAAGCTTATAGAATCGTCGCTAGGGAACTTGGAATCTATTCGATCCACCATGGAACTGGTTATCGGCTCTACTCCGTCCCGGGGCATGATTGGGATGATGATCCGAAAATGGGGAGTCTTCTGGGGCCTGCAGGTTCTTTTCTCAGCTCTTGGGGAGACAGTTTACTTGAAACCACAGCCGGAATCTCCAGACCCGAATCAGGAGGAAATCGATAAAGTTTTACGGAGACATGAAGCCCTGCTCTCATTTGCCCAGAAACAGAGGCTGAATTCGGTTTCGTCAATAAGGCCAATCTTGGATGGAAACGCCATTAAAAAGGCTCTCGGGGTCAAGCAAGGAGGGAATTTCCTTGCCAGGGCGATTGAAGTCCTGCTTGAATGGCAACTTGATCATGAGGAGGCAGACGAAGCAGCGGCTGAGGCATGGCTTCTTAGCCAGAGGGATAAACTAGGCCTTCCAATAGCTGAAAGCAAACGAATTCCTCGACTTGACCATCCGACTCATAGGGTACACCTTTCCAGCACCCTGCAAGTTGCTCCGACCATCTTGTAGCTTGGAATGCACGAACAGCATGGTCGGACCTTGACCAGAGGTCTAGCTATGCCCCTTGAATGACAAGCTAGTACATCTCAGAAAAACTAACAGTGTCAGATCTGACTTTGAGTCAGGGTAACCGGCAGCGAACCCACTTAGACTTTCAGTTCAGGGCCCTTTCTAGAGTACCTTGGTCTTCTGGTGCAAACTTTCGTTGTTTGTTTCTAGGGGCTTGCTGAAGTTCTCTGGATCCAAGACTTACGAGACGCCATGTCGGCCAGCCAGATTTTAGGTTGCGATTGCGGCACGTATGGAGGTAGAAAGAAACAGCCCAGAGTGAAGGCCGCGAAGACGTTGAGACAGAGGAGAGAAAGGAGGTGGCAGGGCATAGGCAGTGCAGCCAGTCTGGTGAACTGAACCTCAGTCAATGGTTGACTGTTACCCTGAACCTATATGTCGAGACTTGCAAGTATCAAATAATACCATTGATAAAGAAAGGACAAGATACCTAAACTCATCTATCTTTTGTGCCTATTAAATGGTCTCCTCTAAAACCCAACCATCTCATAAATGCATCAGTCTATCCTCTGCATATCCTAGAAAACACTTGACAGGCCTATAAACATCATCGCACTGACCAATACCTCCAAGATATCCCACCTCTTTATAGACCTCTTCCTCCGACATGTCTAGCTGATCTCGAGGATAGAAGAACTCGCCATTGACAACTTCGTCGATTTCCTGTAGAGAGTATTTGCGTAACCAATCGTCCCAAACTCGATCCCAAACTAGGTTCGTTTCGGTTGTACTTGTGTGCAAACAACCTTCTCGCCACATCATCTTGTAGTTGAGAAGCACGGCAGTAAGAAACTCGGTCGCTGTTCTACTGGAACCGAGCTTCCAAGATTCTGAGCGAGATGTCTTTTGCTGTCGCCATATTTCGCACCAGACGAGAAAGCGTAGGATGAGCTGGCTAGGAGTCCATTGCTTCATGTCTTCGGTTTCAGGGACGATGTATTCGTGGATAGCCTCAATCCTCGCTGCCGTCTTGACCCCAAACATGAGGCCCTGGAACACTGGCTGAACTGCAACCAGAGCTCGACTGAATTGGCGATCAGAGAGCTTGAAGCCCAGCAAGTTGTACCATTCCATGAAATGCGAGAATGCAACTCGGACAGGGGGAGAATCCACGAAAGACAATATCTCTAGGGCCTTACGCTTCTTGGCCTTGCTGTCCTCAGGGGCAAAGAGCTTCGTGACCATGGCATTAGCAAAGTCGTGAAAGTATACATCGGCATGCAATTCCTGAGAGCTTTTCGGGCGGTTCCCAAGGTAGAGAACGGGGTTTGTGAAGATGACGAATTCGTAGTCGCACTGCTCTTTGTTGCACCAGCTGACGGATGGATTTCCTCTCCCTCTGTCAAATTGACGATGAATCAAGCCTCGACGCATGAGTCGTGAGCGGCGGAGAGAGCGAGAGATCTGCCTAGTGTGAAGACCACCAGATCCGTTATAGGGAGTGTTTTCGCACACACGGAGTAGATACTTCATGCATACTTCTGCGCCAAACCGGCCTTGGGTGGCTTTCTTCTCCCTAACGGGTTCAACTCTGTCTCTGAGGCCATCCAGGACGCCTGATTTACAGTCAGGAGGCGATGGAGGCGACCCCTGAGGGTCGGCTGGAGGTTCGTTGATGTTACAGTCATTCTCCGGTTGTTGAGACCCATCGTGGTGGCCATCTGAGGCATCCGACGAGACGGGTTCTAAGTTAACATGAGTAAACGATGGAGATGAAGGGATAGCAGAGACGGGACATGATAAATTACTTGAGTGCTCCATAGTTGAATACAGAAATGAATTTGACAATATTAATAGCAGGGGAAAAGTAAGCGACAGAGTCGCGAACTCCCAGGAATGGAGGAAAAACTTATATAACCGCCATTGCTCAAAGTTCATTTCGAGTTACTTGTGACCGTTCGTTTAACACCCAATGCGAAACGAAAGTCTGCAAAGCATTGTTCCGAGCTCTTCTCAAAGAACAACGGTGGACAAAGAACGCCGATATGCTCACAAAGAACCTGAGCCTGGTCAGCCCCCGGGTCACTCCTGTGTGTCAAAGAACAAGGAGACAGCCAGATATAGAAACTGACGTAAAATGTGACATGATTTATTTTCATGTTTAAGTAAGCTCAAGGGGAGGCGAGTCACTGCCAGGAGCAGATTGGAGTAAAAGTGATGAGCTCAACGTCCAACTTGCATCTAGATACCTCCCTTGCAACGAAGTTCACTTGGCTGTTCAAAATGATCACCACAAGAACTTCCTGCACTTCTTGCTTCCGCATAGACAACGAGTCATATGATCGATGTCGCCACCCGTTTCCTCTCCCTCGTGTGAAACCCCATCAACATAGTCAAATGTAAGCTCCTCACCCTCAGGTATGTCCTGGATTGCGAACAAGGCAAGATCGTGAATATGCTTGTCAGCATGATCACCCACGCGCGCAAAGATTCGCATGTTGGGGTCGCATGAATGATTGACGAATCGCGTCGGGCCAGACATGAATTCACCGTCTACTTCAAGGGATGGGCCCTTTAACCGATGGTCAAACGACTCGGAGTCTGTGAATTTGTCGAGAGCAAATAGGTAAACATCCTTGCGTTGAGAGATAGCAGACTGTGAGCGCCGTCGATCTGCTTCATTGGATGTGATGATCTCACCGAGATATCGGTCGACGAACTGGCCTTTCTTAATTGACACGGGAGATCTCACTCCTTTTTTTTTTTAGTCAGTGAATTGTTTGTTAGTCAAGATGAGAATGACACTCACCCCATCCGCGGTCTGGTGTGCGGAATATCTCCAAAGGAATCGTTCTGCCACGCTCGACGACGCGGTTTGGGCAGTCTATACTACAGGAGCAGCTTTGGTGACACTCGTAGATAGGCATCTTTGAGTTATGGAACTTGGACCGTAAAAGACCGGCCTTTGCGCCGTGGGAGTGGTATGCATATGCTATTCTCCGAGGTTTTGGTGTGGCTCTCTCTATCTTGTCCCCAAAGGCATCGAATCCCTCTTCATCGCTGGAATCGTCGTCTTCTAAATCGGCGAGACAGTGACAACTCGTGTATTGGCACTCTGAGTCCTTGGCGCAGGAGCAGCCGCTGCGGAAGCTATCACCAGCTTGCTCAACTCCTTTACCAAGGACGACGTTGTTTATGAATCTAAAGTCATCAGGAAGTACCTCATTGTCTTCTTCGTTAACAACTGTCACTGGGAGTGTTGAATGAGTCGGAAAAGCGCGAATCTGACACCAGTGACAATTATTGCGCTCTACTTCATAGCCCTGCAAGTTGGATTAGTCATAGCCATAGCTGATATGAGATTGGGCGAGTACGTACCTCTTTACCGTGGAAGTAGAAATGGCGTTCTGTGGCCTTTAGCATCGTAGCCATGTTGATTGTGCTGTGTTATTAAAGAGGATGGGTTGTTTGTTTTGGCTCAGAGACGGTGTAATGCTGCGTTGATGGTGAGAAAGTGAGACAAAGAAAATGGAAGGTGGAAACATGTATTATTGAATGAAATTAATGATCGTTGTTTGAGAATAGTAAAAAGGACACAGATTATTCATGTCTGGTGTAAGGCAAAGATCTCGAGCTTGAAGAGTTAGAGCCCACGGTGAAGCACTGAAACTGAGTTGGTGGGTGCCTGTCAAGTACAAGCCACATGCTGATTGGCCCCTACATCGGTGAATGTCAAGGTGAGCACCATGGATGTTTTGCAACTGGACTTGAGTATAGAAAGCTTGCTGAGGATTCCTCCTGCAAAAATACTGTCTTGGACGTTGAATGGTCTTATCTAGGAGTTGATAGAGATTCTCTTGATCTGTGAATTGACAAGTAGTCAAGATTAGGTAGATGGCGGTGTTTCACAGTAAACAAGGGCATTCCTGGAAATGGCGATGGTGTTACATCTCAGAAGCACGAGATCTATAATATAGTCATTAGTATAATCAACCAGTGACTGCTTTCACCGTGTACAGTGAGTGAAAGGCAAGGTTCCCCTCTGGGAACCCCTGGTCTGTTCATACAAAACCCCACTGACGAGACTCAACTTGGTGATACCTACAGAGACCTACAGCAGTAGACTGAGCCATCGATGAATTGTCCTGTCATTACGAGTACCTCGAGTTTCTTGGCTGAAGCCATGGAGGCATGCACCAAGCTCTCCATCACATCGTGTGCATCATACTGCATAAAAAGGCCGCGTCTCCCCCGTTATATGACTGATGACTTGAGCTTAATCTTTCGTCACATTCACCAACAACTGTGAATTGATCCCTGTCTGGCCATGCAATGATCAGCAATTCATTGACTGGATCAGAACAAGCAATTGAGTTGGATCTTGGAATTGCTGCTCGCGTTAATTCACATTTCACCTCTCCTCTTTTACTCAGCTAAGATTTAACTTGATCACCTGAACCAAATAAAGATTAACGAACAAGACAAGGACCCTTTCTTATTCTTCTTGGTCTTGTTCCTTTTTTTAGGCTTTAAGTTTGTCCCACTTTTACGCCTCCCCCTGGTCTGCTCTAGCCTGGTCGGGTCTGTCCAGGCCGTGACTTTTGGTGGGAAAGCCCCCAAAAGGAAGAGTCGATAAGTTCGGCGACCCCAGAAGCAAGCCCAGCCAACAAACTCGGCTCCCGTCTATAACCATTCGCATACACATACACATACTTCCATACATAATACTTAGTACATCCTTCGTCTTCTCTCTGCGCCTCCTTCGTGCGTCCATCTCCCCAGCTTCTTTCTCCTTCTCCTCTTTCGTTCAGTCAGTCAGTCAGTCAATCATTCAACTGCGACATCTTCTACACCCGCCAAATACACCACGCTATACTACACTACACTGCTATCCCATCTGATCTGATCTGATCTGGTAGATCTGCGACCTTACTTTGGCCAGCTATGGCTAGTCACTAAAGTTGGGATCCTCATTCCTTAACAAGACCTTCAATCCACAGGTCAACGGCGATCGTCGCCGCCCCTTGCAGCAAACATGGTCCGGCTCTTCTCTGCTTGCAACATAAACATGTCATTACCTCTAACATTACACTTCTAGGGCTGCTGCCTCTCTCGTTCTTCGGGTCCCAACTCTCCCTACCCAGGTGGCGCACCCAACGCTTCGTCGCGCGCTATCAATCCTCCCCCGCTGGCACTCCCAGAAGCCGCTCAACCGCAAATTCCCGCCGAAAGACGTCGCCAGCACCGTCGCAGTAATCGTCCTCTGGATCAGCATATCGATAAGCCTTTGCGACGACACGAGTGGACTTCACGCGATCGCACATGGACTAAGAGCGAATTGGCAAAGGAACGAGTTGCCTTCTTTGATACAAGAGTCACCGGCAGACCTGAGATATGGCAGACAATTCATGCGGCCCTGGCTGTCTTGTGGGATCCAGCGGGCCAGGATGCGCAAGATGACGGATCCAATGGCCTTGCGACGGCTCAGATGATTTTATCCGCTGCTGAGATCTCTCTCCCGACTGGCAACCTCTCCAATGGCGTGTACGACTCTCTAGGAAACTACTATCAAATGCCGGAATGGGTTGTTTGCGATCCGCTCAATGTGCAGGAGGATCGAGAAGAGGGCGCAAAGAGTAATCTCTCAAATGCTGGCGACGACACAGCAGCAGATGAAGAACTGAGCGACGAAGAGATGGAGGGCAAGAAACAAGAAAAGGGTAAAGAGGTGGACGATGCCCAAGAGACAGTCAAACTACGAGCCAGGCTCAGTGAGAACGGCCAAGATATCAACGTCGCCATATATGAGTCGGATACTGTTCGTAGTGTAGCCAAAAAGATTGCTCTCGAGGCTGGCGTGAGTACCTTGCTTATTCTCTGGCGAGCAAACAGAATGCTAACAACACCCAGCTTGCGTCGACCAAGAAGATCAGGATAGCATACATGGGTAAGATTCTTAAGGACAACCTATCTCTCACGGCACAAAACTGGCAGACTGGTCATGTCGTCAATGCCCTTGTCTTTGACATTTGATTGTGCCCTACCGCTATCCTCCCAGCGCCAGACATGAGGCAACCTGGTCCCTGAACATTTGTCTCAGCCAAACACTTCACCCTCATCATCAACTTATCCCAATGGCAGCTTTGCCTTTTATTGATCCGCTGCGTTCGGCCACTTTTGGACAATACCCTATATCGTTTTTCCTGCTTTTACCACATCTGTCTGTGTCTTTTGGAGTTGGTGGGTGCTGGTCTAGCGATTATTTCCCCATCACTTATATTCCTCGCATATCCCCTTGTGTCGAGATTGATTTTGGATACTATTAACCAGCTGTTGCTCTTACAATACATATGTATATGAGCCCAACAAGGCATCCAACAAAAGTTTGGCAAGGCCCTCGCTAATATCACTTTTCCCTGTTCTGAACGAGAAAGCCGAGCTATTCAACCACAATTCGTGATAGCCACTGGCTCTGACTGTGACCCTATGTGAAACCATGTGCCTTTGTAATCAACGTCTACCTAAACCTGCTTACAATGAACTCTACCAGGGACCCATCGCACAGCCTTTTGGTGGGAAAACACCCATTAACATGCTCCGACCCTGACTCCGCTCCAACCATCGTCATGAATCTTGCAATGCTGAGACAACCCTTCTCATGTAATTAGATCCAGGTGTTTGTACGTATATCAGCTGACCTAAGCCGTGGACCCGATCTTGTTAAGTCCCTTCAAAGAGCCTAAGCTCAGTGCCAAGCCTTGTGATCGACTTCTTATTCTGACGAAACCAGTGATGGGTCCATCTTCGCCCTCCTTCTCAATGCTCAAATTAGCAAGAGCATCCTCACCTAAGTTCATGGTTAGCACGATCCTATTATTGCCATAGACTAGAATAACTTACCAAACACACTCCTAGCGTAAAGGTTGGCACTCAAGAATTGACAGTCACCCTTGAGACTGGCCTCTGGTGTCAGGCAGTTCATATTTGTGCAGGCCATAAGCTGGTCGAGGAAGTCACGTAGCGACTTGGCCTTGGAGTTGATGTTGACCTTGTTCTCCCACTCGAATTCAGTCCACATAGTGCGGAATTGGGTCTCGGTGCAAGTGGCGGGCTGAATGTAATCCATGATATCGACGTGTAAGTCGTTAAGAATAACGACATTGGTATCAGTAGAGTGAGCACCATCATATACGACGTTACCAAAGATGACACCAGTGTCTGTTGATGAGACCTTGATTGTGCATTGCACGTTGTGGAAGTCATGAGGACCCAGGTTCTGTGTAGTAGGTCGCTCAACGACCTTCAGGTCACCAAGCGTGGCGAACTCGACTGAGAGGTTTTGAAGAGTCTCTGTTGTCTGGTTGACAAGAAGAACATCGAGAACGATATCGAACTGATGAACCTTGACATATGCTTCAGCATACACGGGGTCCGAGAATCCGGTCAACTGAACCACACGGCTCAGCTTGGAAGACAGGTCTTCGGCGGTGCCCTCTCCACCAGTCGCCCTCTCCAGATCCACCTCGATCTCATCGAGGCCTTCGGTGGTGTTCTTCTTGGCTAGTTGTCGAATTTGGACAGCATCGTCAACCTGCACAGCAGTCTTGGCCTTCTCGAAAGCTTCCTTGGCGGCTCGCTTCTTCTCCTCCACCTGGACCATGGCTCGGAAGGCCTTGCGGGTATCATCCAACCAAACGGCCTCAAGCTCCTTCTTCTGCTCAAACTCAGCCAATGAGCGTACACATGACATGATTCGGTCCACAGAGTCCTCATCGATGGGAGCCTTGACAAATTGAGATTGTCCAACTCGGATGATAGAAATCATAATCAGCATGGCCTCAGCCCGGAGGGCGTTAGTTCGAGCCTTATCCGAGGAAATCTCATGATGTCGCATCACAAGCTTGACGAGAGTAGATGACAGAACAGTGGCCAGATAGTAGTCTCCGTCAAGAATGAGTTGGCGCAGAGGAGGCTTCTGAGCAGTCTTGACGGCCTCTAACTTAGCAGCTGCTGAAGACTGGCTGGTAAGAGCAGTCTCGGTAGCATATGTGCCATCAGCCAGGACCTTGCGTGAACCAGATGGCGCGGCCGGCTTCGATGCTCCGTTGATGTGATCGTCGGTCTGCTCCTCGGTGTCATGAGAATCCAGTAGCCGTTGCTCCGATGCGAGAATGGGCATCTCGCCAAGACTAGCACGTATCCTCTTCCAAGCCTCTCGAATGTCCTTCTCTTCAAGAGAGTACTCACCAATGATCCACATGATGCCACGGTACACCTTGCCAGCTCGGACCTCACCCAGGGTGGAGACAAGCCGCTCAATGATGGTGGTACGCAGATTGGGGAACTTTTCGACAACTTCCTTGACAAAGTTGATAACATCGACAGCGGAAGCGTTGTTGAAGTCGGCAATAAAATCCATAAGCAGCTCCACGACGCTCGCTGCGACCTCGGAAAACTTGATAGCGCATTGGTGAATAGAGTGGATAAGGAGAGATCGGTACTCGGTGTTCTTCTCGTATTCTTGGTCGACTGTCTTGGAGAGTTCCTTCTTGAGCAAGAGAACAACCTCTTCAACATTCTTGCTGGATACCATCTCAAGGGCAAGACCAAGAGCCTTTCGTCGGACGTCGATATCGGTACTGGACAGAACTCGGAGAATCTCCATGGTCAGGTCATCAAGGACACCCTCGTTCTTCTTGCGCAATTGATCAACTCGATCAAGCACGATCAGCTTGACATTGTTATCTGCCTCCTTGATGCTCAGCTCAATGAACTTGGCGGCGGCGGCCTTGACCGCAACAGGGTTATTGGTTAAAGCAGTAAGAGATGAGGCAGCTTCGTATACGACAGTTGAAGCGCCAGCTTCTAGCAGGTCGAAGATCAATCGCAGATATCGTGCCTATCATATAGTCAGTGGCTATTCAGCCCCCTCCGTGAGTGACTATCAGACAAACCTTGTTCTGGGAGTTCTGAACCGCATCCTTGCGAATGAACTCGAGTTCGACAAGCTGAAGAAGCTCCTCTGCATTGGGAATGCCTTCAAAAACGGAACTGAGGTAAACGAGGGCAGCATCGTGGTCAATGCTAACAAGAGCGGCAAAACCATTCCTTCGGCAAACACCGTCACTCTCTCCCTCGAGGAAAGTCGAAATGAGTTCGGAGGCATCTGGAATCAGGGAAGGCGAGTGCAAGAAAATGGAGGCGATGGCAAAAACGGCGTTTTTTCGGACGTAGGCATGTCGGTGTTCGAGACAGGATCGTGCTGAAGAGAGGAGAGGCTCAATGAGCTCAGCTTCCCTCAACTTGCAAAGGAAGCGCAGGGTGTTTCCTCGAATGTATTCGTTGGGATGTTGAAGATCGTTTCGGATACCGTTACTACGAGAGTATTGTTAGCAAAAACCATCGCAGCGATCAAATTTCTTGGTGTATAAGTAGTAGTAGTAGTAGTAAGGGCGTAGCCGTACCAAACCAGAATCATCTCCTGCTTGAGCTTGCCGCTGCTGTCAAGCTTGGGGCAGATTTCGTAGTAGAAGTAAAGAAGCTTCTTGAGAGGCTTATACTTTGAAGGCATGACGAAACGGATAATGTGCATTAGAAGACTGGGCATAGGATCGCCATTGAGCATGATGGTCAAGATGCGCTTCATAGTCTCGACCTTGGTCTCATCGGTACCCTTCTCCAGCTGCATGCGCAGATCGGAAACGGTGGGGACGTCGGCCGCATTGTCCTGGTGAACGAGACTGTACGCATTCTCAAGAAAGCCAGACATCTTGAAGAGTGTCGCCAGTTGCTGGCCGAGAAAGTTGGTGGGAGTGTTTGTTGTAGATGGGACGTGGCTCTTAGGGGGACGTTTGGAGGTGGATTGGAGGTATAGGTGGTATGGACTTCGGCGGTGGGGAGGCTCAGCTCAGGGGTTCGAGCTGCTTTAGAGCTTTAATTGTCGGGATGAGTAGCAGAATCCGCCTTGGCCATTCGTTGAATCGTATCTGGCGCGCAATCGCTAACAGCTTTTACCAGAATCCCCTATGGTAATTTAGACCAGCTCTGGACGGCATCAACTTCAAGAAGATCTGTCCTGCCAGCGATGTCGAACAGGTGGCACTAAGCGACTTAATGTGAGGGACGATATCACGTGATTTAACAAGGGGTAGTTTGGTACTTTGAGGCTACCATTCAATGCTGATTTCTATATCCTTAACAGAACATTGAGAGGTGTAGTTCTAAAAAAAGAAACCGTCAGGTGCTTTTCAACGATGATTTATGACTCAATTCAACATAAGTAGACCGCTCTTATATCTGGTGTAGTTGCCTTGCCTTGTTGATAGCTAAGCTTTGGGTTGACAGCTGATGTACTTCCAAAGCCGCGTAGTTGGCTACCGACGGTGAAGGTCTTACACCGGTCGTAAAGCTGTTCTGCCCCGCCGAATATGGTCCGTGCACCCATCTTCGACCACCAGGTCCCGCGATTCTTTCTCAGCCTTGCGATCTCAAGTGTGATAGTTGATAAATCTTGACTTGAATAATACCACCAGTCAGTCTTGCCGCCTTCCCACAGCAGCAAAAATGACGTCCTCGAACGAACCATTCTACTTGCGATACTAGTCAGTCTATCATCACGGCGTCTTCTAGCTTCCCCGTCTAATTGATGGTCGCGAAACGATGCTAATGACGTTCCTCCAAACAGCTCTGGCCATATGGGTCGTTTCGGTCACGAATTCCTTGGTACGAATACTTGTGCGGTGTCTCTATACTGTTCTAAGTTATTCTAACGTGTCGCGCGCTCAGAATTCGATTTTCGAGTCGTCGGCGATGGTCGCAGCGCGGTGGCCCGATATGCCAACAACTCCAACTACCGAAACGATAGTTTGATCCGAAAAGAGAGTAAGGAATGCGATTAACCCCGCGGAATCAGCATCTCTGATAAGTCATAGTGTGTGTCAGCTCGGTAGTTGTCGACGAAATCAAGCGCATCATCAAGACGAGCGAGATCACCAAGTACGACGAACCGAATATTCAGTGGCCTTGCCTGAGCATCGCTAACCCAATGTAGAGAAGATGATTCGAAATGGCCTCAGAAGAATAAAGATGGACGCCAGGAATTGGAGATTCGGATTGGTAATGATCATATCGCGTTCGAGGTCGGTCATTGAGACACCGTATTTCGGAACACTACTAACAGCACAGTAGACCGCCAAGATTGGATCCCTGGTGGACGTCACAGAGTCTGCTGACCCAGAAGGTCTGCGAGTGTTCTACTACCTTGTTCAGGATCTCAAGGCTCTAGTTTTCAGCTTGATCGCTCTGCACTTCAAGATCAAGCCAATTTAAAGGACGGGCCCGACTAAAAATAATGGGATACGGTGTTATGGGATCGAAAAGTCGAGGATGCAAATCTCGATGATAGAGGCGATGTTTCGGCTATAGCTAAGAACGATACCCGTACTGTGAAAGAAAGGCGCGAAAGACTACCAGAAACAAGCCATGTTTATATATCACGAATGAAAGAACAATATCACCAAAGAAGCGATCTCATAGAAAAGCATTTTGAGCACTGTTGTCGGGTAGGTGGAATATCACTAGATACTCATCGAACCCTTCGATCAGAGAGCTAGGGAAACCTTGGGAGTCACAGATGCGGGAAATCTTGGGATAATGCCCTGGGGGATGTGGTACGACGGGGAATGGAGTCATTTGTTAATTACCAATCGCCCCTGATAACACGAGTCGGATCATGCTATATGCTCTATATTTCAGCCTGCAATATGCAATCCTGAACAAGACCTGAGTAACACACGCTTGGACCAGACTCCCTGGGCAGGCTCACATGTGAGGTTGAGTGAGCGGTCTGGAACAGCTCTCTGCACTTGCAAAGCAATCAATAATAAGATACCACTTCCAGAAGAAACAGCAAACAGAAGTGATTTAGAAGAGATGATGCAGGTGGCGGAGGCTCCAATACTGTAAAAGCTAATGAATAGGCGACGGGTAGACCCGTGAAGGAAACGATAATGCGAGATTGAGGTGGAAATTACCAACGTTGTATGATGATTTCAGATCATGCCAGCAAAACAAAACGGTCTCGGTGTTGGCGTGTGCATCATGTCTCCTTAAAGGCCCATCACCCCATACGAAATGCAAGCGGCAACGTGGTGGGGGGTGCTGGGGCTGCCCGATGGCGCCTGGGCGCTTCTGGAGGCACGGCACGGAAGCAGCCCAATTCTTTTCCATTTGCATGAGGAAGCATCTGATTCCAAATCTGAGAGAGGCGTCAACTCGAGTTTTGGGGGAGGGCACCGTTGGGAAGTGATTAATGTTAGGGTCCTCATCGCCACTTCTAAAAACTCAATTGTGAGATTTCCTTTGTTGTAACAGTGGATGAAAGGTCTTGTTAAGGTTCATAATGGCCCGCTAAGACGGAACTGGGACTGGACCTAGACCTAGACCCTGGTCAAGCCTCAGCATCTCAGCCGAAGATGAAAAGGAATCATAGTGGAGAGGACACCTCGATCTGCATCTTCTCAAGTTACATGTCACCCGGGGAAGTAGGCAAAGCTTTCCACAAAGATTTCAAATGGAGAGTTTCGGGCAAAGTCGAGTGACAGTGGAAATACGGATAATTAACTTACTTGATCTTCTCAAGCTTTTTCGCCGTTCGCACGCTTATCTGTCTTTCTGTAGGGAAGAAGCTGTTTTGGTACCTGAGTAAAGTTTATAGGTATAAGAGTTGGTAAGGCCTGTTTGTCGGATCTTTCCACAGAGATTCTTCTCTTCATTGTTCCAATCTAATGAGGCCGTCATGTTGTTTAAGGAGTTGCATACCCCAAGTTACACGGCATCTGCCTGCAAACCAAGACACCTCATCATGTACAGTACTGTAAAATCATGAGCTAGGGAGACTTGGAAAACTCCCCGTCTTGCCGAGTGGAGTGGATGGAGGTCGAGGTACCCACCTACAAATCCGCTAGGTGCAGAAACCCCGGATGGCAGCAAATCAAGCCCCTCGTCCGTCGATATGAAAATGGAAGACAACCCAGCAGCATCACCGACCGACTTTGACCCTTTTCTTGCCATCCATCACATCGACCCATATCCATATGCGATCTGGCATGCTTTAACCTGCTTCCACCTCACCTGTATTATTACACCACTCTCTCCCCCAACTTTTGTGATGGGCACGTTGTTTGCTTTCTAAAGGGCTTTCAGGCGCCCTGTTCAACTCTACCAAAGTCGCTAGTCCCCGAGATCGCCACCCGTTTTGGTGATTAGCACTAACTTGCTTGTTCTCCCCTCTGGCCTCCAACAGCGCTCGACGTCAGTCAAATCCTCGCAACATACATACATGATCTACTGGTCGATTTGATACCCACGACTCTTCTTGTCCTCTTCATGAACTTCTGTCTATCCCGCGTCAACATTTTCGCTGTTTAATTGCATCATCTCCCATCACACGTCACAACAATGCCAACACCATCATCAAATCCGCCGGTCGAAGCCGCTTCGCCTCGGTCTTACAGTTTCTCGACATGTCCTGACGATGTTCAACATCAGCCACGTCCTAACCGGCAGTCACGCGACGATGATCAAGTCCACGATGCTGATCTACCCGACTCCAATCTTTCTGTCGATGTCGGCTCGCCCCTTGCCGTCGACGCGCCGGCTGCGCCCGAAGGCCCAAGCGACGATGCCACCATGTACGATGGACGTCCATCCGATGAACCGTCCTCAAGATCTTCCACCATGTCTCCTCGTCCTCAAACCGCTACTACGGCTGCCACGACTCCAATGCCTAGCGGCCCAGGGTCTGAAATAAAGGGAAGAGAGGCCGAGATCGGCAGTCAGTTGAGTCGAGAGCCTTCAAATAGCACGCAACGAGCATCTGAAACCGAATCAATCCCTCGAGAATCATCCAGACGGAGAGGGTCGCCGAATGGAGAGTCAGATTGGGTTGATATCGATGCGCAAGAGGATGAGCTTTGGTCTCCATCCATGGGCTCTGACTTTTCATGTATGAGGGTGAGTTAAAACGTCGATCGCACTGTATACGCATTGATCTGATAATCGAAAGACTATCCCTTCGGCTCCTTCATCTTACCTACGTCCGGGCAGCAAATTCCATGGCACGCAACAGTCAGAGAGGCAGGTCTACGATGTGCAGGTCGAAATTAAGCATGTTGACATGCGAGAGTCTTTTCTCTGTGGCTATCTGCGTATCCAAGGTTGGTGGTCAGAGTGTAATCAAGATCGACAATGACACTGACTCTGCTTTCAAGGTCTAACTGAGGACCATCCCACCCTCACAACATATTTTGAGGGCGAAATCATTGGTTCCAAGTACAGTTTCTACACACAACACGAGAACTGGGGCGCAAATAGCAAGGTTGACTTGAGTCATTGGGCCAAGTTCACAGCTTTCCGTCCTTTCCAAAAACAAGCTCGCAAGGGGCCTGTCACTATCCGAGATGCTGCCCAACGAGAAACCATCTTTATGCGCTGGAAAGAGCACTTTTTAGTTCCAGACCATCGAGTTCGCACGATAACGGGTGCCAGCTTCGAGGGGTTCTACTACATTTGCTTCAACCAGGTCAAGGGTGAAGTAAGCGGTATTTACTTCCACTCTAAAAGCGAAAAGTTTGTTCCCCATACCAATATCAATCACGCGTCAATTCCTGCATACTAATCGGTAACAGGTTCCAGCAATTGGAGCTGAAGCATGTCCCCGACCAGGGATGCTTTGCCGCTACCGAATTTCGTTAAACTTACGGCTACCTCAGTACAAAGCATACTACAAGCTTGGAGCGCGGCGCCGCTACAAGCACATCGCCAGTCATCGCCTTGGTTTTGTTGCAGGACCGGTTTGGGATATCCAGCACTGTTATAACAACATATAGATGGGAATACGGGAAGGGTTAGGGCCCGCTATCATGACATCTTGACGTGCCTACGTATGTTGCTTTTGTGGGTAATCAGGATTTGGGTTTTATGGGCAGTTTATCACATGAATGCGGAGCATAGGAAGTCTTTGATGGGAGCAAAGCGAAGTCTTTCCTGTAAGCGAGGTTTTATTCTTCGGCCTCGAACTTTTTGAAATATCCACGTCGAAACGGGTTGAGTTCGTCTGCCGATGTTCCGTCCAATGTGAGCTTCTGTCGATTTGTGTAAGCCTCGAGGGCCTCTTGCGAGACCTGTGAGTCGGGGAGCCGACGGTAGGTGATGAGTCTCCTTGACCCTGCGAAATATCAGTAGGTGCAGGATTAGCAACAAGGCTTCAGCGGCAACTCACACTTGTTGAACGGCTGAGTACAGACAGACACAACTCCCATGTAAGGATGGCTGGGTACGGGAATCTCTTGGTCTTCGTCGTTAGCTGTTGGCATCCAGAATGACAGTCGCCCTTCATCCACCAGAGTCTCAGCTGCAAAAGTCAAGATATCATCAAGCATCACCAGAAAGCTATAAGGCTTCTTAGGTGGCACATAAGTTGGCTTCCTGCGATAGTCAGCGAATGCGCAAATCGAACGGCTAGGACATTACGTGCATTCCATGTTGCTTCCCCTGCTCTATCAACCAGGGGGTCTTCTCAGGGTCACGGAGACCAAGAACCCTCAGCCCTTCTCTCACGCCATATGGAGGATCACAAACAATTCCATCCCATGTACGAAGATGCCTCCTAATTGGTGTGTTGGTCAAGTCGGCCGAGAATACGTCTCCTAAGCAAGACCCAATGCCATACTGGTCAAAGTTGCCTTTCAAACTCTTGTTGCCACCCTCGCCGCGGATACTTCGACCATCGATATCGCTTCCGAATGCAAGGGCACCGAAATGGGCACAGGCGATGGGAAAGGAACCAGTTCCAACGAACGGATCATAGAATAGCTTGCCAGGGGCGGCGAGTGCAAGGTTGGCAGTGACGAGAGCGAGCTCAGAGTCCATACTCGTCGTTGAGATATATCCTCGCTTCTTGAGGTCGAACTTGACCAAGAGTTCTCGCGATGAGTTCCCTACATGTCGTGCGAGATACATCATTGTGGGGTCCGGAATATTCAAGGGGACGCTGTTATAAGGCCACATCTCGAAGATGGTAAACAAGTTGTCAGGGTTGGTCATTTTCACAGGCCCAGTCCAGCCCAGAAATCGGAAAGAGTTGATGAGTTCGATCCTCTTTTTGGCTGAACGAGTTCCTTGGTATGGGTCAACATCGAACTTGAATGATTTTCCAAGATAACTATCCCAGACATGAGATGTGTTTGTCTTGACTGATTCATGAAGTACATCCAGTGTGCTTCCTTTGCCCCAGAGCTCATGGATAGATTGAATGAGAATGGATCTCTTGGCCAGACGCTTAGCCGATTCAACCGAATCAAGGTGCACGATACAAAATGGGGACTATTCACAGTAAGTTTCTGGGTTTAACCAATATTATTCATGGGAGAACAGACGTCTTGGCTATAGTCGACTATTTTCATATCCAGGCCTTCAACCAAGGCCAAAGCCTCGATCTCAGGGACCCGAAAGGTCTCATGCGCCTGAGCAAATTTGATGAGAAAATCCATCTCAATTTTCAGTTTCTGGTGAATCTTGTTGTGTAAGAGGAAGTTCAGTTTACCCTAGGATTTGTGACTTGAAGTGGTGGGGGAAGTCACACCAAATGCCTGACTTCATTGATCAGGAAATTGCTTTACTGCGTTATTCCACGACCAGATAAACCTTAAGAGCGTTGAGTGCTTCACAGTACAAAATATCTGGAAAATTCAGTGATTTGCAGAGTTGAGGATGCAGCTCGACCAAGAGATCCTCTTTAGATTCTGATCTTGTGAGAAAAATTCGCCGAGAAAAACCCGGCTAACCAAAACGTTCCATTTGTGTTACCCAGCACCTCACATTTGCGACTTACACACGAGCAGAAACAGCATTCGGCATCACACACGGTATAATATCATACTTTTCCTGACCTTCAACCATGTTTCCAGCTGCTGCGCCGTCGATTTATCAATCGCCAAAATGTTTTGTTTCATACGGCACTATGGGTTACCTTGATACCAAGCAAGCTCCTCGCAAGGGCAAGCCTTGGACCGTAGTTATGTCGTTGGATTTCATTCATAAGGTTTGAACAAGCATGGACGCTCAGAATGAATTAAATACTGAACTGAGGTTAGGTTGATCTAATTCTACCTTCAGAGGCCTACGATGCTGCTTGTCAGCAGCTGAGCAACGCTCAAAATGCCCCTCGCTACTCAAAGGTAGTAATGTCGCTTGGAGATATTCTCCAAGGCGACTTTTTTACTGAGTACATCAAAAAGGGCAAGCAGTTCACTCTGTGGTTAAGTGTTTCTGACGTTGACCCTGTTTCCAGGTGATATCATGATGCTCTCGGAGGGACAGACAGCGGTTAGCACACTATTTACCTTGCGCGAAGGTATACAACTGGATCAAATCCTTAGAGATTATATACTAACGCTTAGCAGGTATATTAACCATGTTCGTGGACAAGGAGACGTATGAACGTGCAGGACTTGTTGGTAAACCATATGGTGCAAAGGGTGGGAGAGGGTCAAAACCACGTTGGGGTGAGTGGCCAGATAACAAGTGCCAGGAACAACAGCTAACTCTCGTGAAGTGGTAACATACAACCTTAGAGATCCATCCATGCTTCGAGGACACAAAGGCTATGACAGGCTGATCTATGCCTGCAGGTCTGTCTTCACTCAACCCATGACATGGCTCTTCTGCAATAGCACAACCCAAAGTAAGCACAATCAGGCTCTCTAAACCCGTATGTCGATCTCATACTAATGCTTTCCAAGCCCCGAATCCTGATCCCCTGCAAAAGTTCTCTCCCACAGCCTGTACATCAACATCCAACATATCGCAGGATATCGCTGTTCTTCAACCAAGTCTCGATGTCGACCCAGAGGTTCTCTCTGAAAATGATCGCGAGTCTCTGGAATACTTTGCCACAGAAGTTTACGAGTGGCTCTCACTCATTCGCCTTGGTAGCTCGCGTGTGGAGCCTCGTGACAGCATCGACCCCTATCTTTCAAGGTATTCTGTGCCAGGCGACGATCCCAAGGAATCCAAGGTCTGCAAGTTGAGTTGGGAGGGTTTCATGTCAGCACAGTGGCTTCGTGGCTTGCTCATGGATGTGCTAGTTGCTTGTCCTTCGAGGACATGGTTTTCCCTCAGTGCTACGAGCTTCTCGAGAAGTGTATCTGGCAACAGTGATGACCTCACTATCCTGAGACCACCCAGCGCGGCCGGGAGGTATCTCATGTGGGAGACAAAATCGTCGGATTGAACTCCTAATCTTGCTTTGATCGCACGTTTCGTTCATCCCCGACACCGCCCTCACCCAGAACAGCATCCTCAACCAACTTCCGCAGCTCGGCTTGACCTTGAGGGGTATTGAAATCGTCGCGTTGAGCCAGTTCCTCGATTCTTCTTCGGAACTCTGGGTCGATTTCCTCGGGAATGTCTGTGGTCTCGTCCATCGTGCCAACAGTAACCTTCATTCCCTCTGGAGGGGGGGGGATAACTTCAGGCATGACAGCCGCTGCGGTCGAGGCAGGATCATCGGCCTTCTTGGCTTCGATCATGGCTAGGTATTCCGCAACAGCAGGAAATTCAGCTTCCGCTTCAATCTTTTCTCTAGCTGTTAACCCTTCTGATCCCCGGTGGTTGATGTTTGCTCCGAGCTCTTCGACGAGGACCTGCGCCGCATCTTGGGTTTCGACAACAAACAAGGCAGTCTCGTTGTCCTCATCTTTCAGGTCGACGTCGACATTGAACTCGCGGACTAGCGCTCGCAGGAGGTCGAGATGATTGTAGCTGGCAGCGGCGTGGACGAGTGAATAACCATGCTCATCTTGCGATGATGCGAGTGCTGGGTTCTCTCGGAGGAGGGGCAGCAACGTGGGGTTGTTATCGGCTGGAAGAAGGAATGGGTTTGGGGTAGCCATGATTGTAAATTTCTATTCGGTGCTGTTTTGCGACGAAGAATGAGGTCGGAATAGTTCCTTCTATGTACAAAGTTAAGATAGGTTTCTAGCTTGTCGCGTCGTCAGTGTCGAACCTTTGAAACTTTGCATGTAGAAGATTTTTGGCGGGGTAGCTTGCATGTGGAACCCCACAACCCATCATGACGACTGACCAAATATTAGGATTTCCTCAATTGGGTGCCTATCCAGATCAACACATGGTCTCCTATTAGGCAGAAGGCAAGCTCTATCAACTAATCTAGCCCTTATAAGTCATCTTTAACCCTTTTCCTACACCTGGTGCTCGATTATTGCCGGCGTGACGCATCAGACACAGCAAGGCCATCATTCCAGGGTAAGACCCATCCAGAGTTAGTACTTTGCCCCTCTACATCCAAAGTGCTTGCCTGACCTGATAGTGAAAGGATCCATGGGATGACTCAGTAAAAGGTCTACCAGTTTCCGAACTTGAACACAAAAGTCTGGGACTTTGATTGAACATTAATTTCTCTTCCGTGTGGCCCTTGCTCCCAATAGCGGCCTGACTCACTAAGAGAGTCTAAGTTCGTTCTTTATTGAGGCGGTGCCGTAAGGCAGTTTTCGACTTATTCCTGGCCCGCATCAACCTTAGCACAACCGCCACAACCTCATTTGAGCTGCGTCTACAGAAATAACATCGCGGACCCGGTCTACATATAAAGGCCCAGCCAGTGGCAATACTTGTATCTGGTTTCAGTTTATACACATTTGCAGATACCCTTTGTGCACAATAATACGCACACTGTTGTCCAGTTCAGTTCACTTGGCAGGGCACTGTAAGCAACTGCAGCATCATCACGCGCGCGACTCTTTCCTTGACTCGAATTTTAAAAAAGTGAGTTCCTCCAAATCTCAGATGCTCAGGATTCCGGAAAACAATCACTTGGGTTTGCTGGAATAAGTTGGCTCAGATCACTTGACAGAAGATTGCCTGCCCCTCGAGTGAGGAAAGCGTCTCATCTTGCCTGAGAACCATCGCCATCAACCTCATGCTTGCTTACCGTCGTTCTCTGCGTTCTCTTCTCACACCCCTCAGCAGAGTCACCACGAATCACCAGAATATTCGAGCTTCTTCAACGGCTCTCGACAGAATGTCTGCCCCTTATACTCCCCAGGACGTTCAAGCCGTAGCGAACGTGGTGCGTGCTTTGGACAGTGCCCGAAAGGACAAGAAACGCGGCGGATTCGCAATCAAAAAGACAACGTTCGATGTTAAAGGATCAGCGGATGGCATCCAAGTCGACTCCTGGCGCTTGCAGGACTGGGATTACAAGCGACGTGATTTGCCCACATATGCGCGCGGCCTCTTCACTACCAAGACACGACGAAACGAGCCAGAAATCGCCGTGAGAGGCTACGACAAGTTCTTCAATGTTAACGAGGTTCATGAGACCAAGTGGGAGAACATCTTCACACGGACCCAAGGCCCCTACGAGCTGACACTCAAGGAGAACGGCTGCATCATTTTCATTGCCGGATTGGAAGACGACACATTGATTGTGTGCAGCAAGCACTCAACTGGTGACCGAGATGACATCCAAGTCAGCCATGCTAGCGCCGGGGAGAAGCGCCTAGAACAACAACTGGCTGCCGTTGGCAAGACGAAAGCAGATCTTGCACGAGAGCTCCGCAAGAGGAACGTGACTGCCGTAGCGGAGCTTTGTGATGACCAATTCGAGGAGCACATCTTAGCATACGGTCCAGATAAGGCTGGGCTATATCTCCATGGTATCAACCTCAACCTACCCGAGTTCGCTACCTACCCCAGCCGTTTCGTTCAAGAGTTTGCCGATGAGTGGGCATTTCGTAAAACGGGTCTTATCACAATGGACGACATCCACCAAGTCAAGGCTTTCCTCGAAGAAGTAGCTGAAACTGGAGCACACGATGGTCGCGATGTCGAGGGTTTTGTTATACGTTGCAAGATGTCCCACGACCCTTCTACACATCCATATCGCGACTGGTTTTTCAAGTACAAGTTTGAGGAGCCATACCTGATGTACCGCCAGTGGAGAGAATGTACTAAGGCTTTGATTGCTGGAAAACAGCCAAAGTTCAAGAAACACACCAAAATCACCGAGGAGTATCTGCTTTACGCCCGAAGACGACTTGCCGCAGACCCGAAGCTGGGAAAGGAGTACAACAATAACCACGGGATCATCGCTCTCCGCGATGATTTCTTGAAATTCAAGAACATCAACGGTGCAGATGCAGCTAATATGGGAGAGCTGGATCCTCTTGTAATGACAGAGGTCACTCGTGATGTTATTCTGTGTCCTATTGCCACCATTGGCTGTGGCAAGACAACCCTCGCTATGGGACTCTCGCACCTTTTCGGTTGGGGTCATGTTCAAAACGACAATATCTCTGGCAAGGGCCGGCCTCCACGCTTCACAAAGATGGTGTTGGACGAACTCAAAGACCATCCTGCCGTGATTGCAGACCGAAACAACGCACAGAGACACGAACGTAAGCAGATCATCACGGATGTGAAGCTCCAGCATTCTTCTGCCAAGCTTGTCTGCATGAACTTCAAGCATGATGAAGAGTCAATCGATGAGATTCGGCGAATTACCCAGGAAAGAATTATTGCCAGGGGTGATAACCACCAGACTATCCATGCAGCAAGCGATAAAGAGAAGTTCATTGGTGTAATGGAGGGCTTTATCAACCGATATGAAGCTTGCAATCCGCACTCTCGACCCGACGATGGCTTCGATGCTGTGATCGACCTTGATCCTACAGCTAGCAGCCGACAGAATCTCGAAACTCTTGTTACACAACTCCACAAGTTGTTTCCAAATCTTGTCAAAGAGATTCCCTCTGCTGCAGCATTTGACGCTGCGATGGATTACGCCCTCGGCTACAAACCAGATTTCAGGCATGATATACCTGACAGGGGCAAAAAAAGTTACCCGCAGCAGCAAAAACCTAAAGTTCAGAAGCCAAGAAAGATGGAATACATGGCTGTGGGCATTTCGACCCAGGAGGTCAACAATGCTCTTGAGCAAGCTTTCAAAGCCACCCCACCTACAACTTCGCGGCTTTATACACAACTCAAACAAACACGACGCATACAGCCAAAATTCCATGTCACTTTGCTGCACAAGGCTGGCAGTAAGGAGCACCCTGAGCTCTGGCAGAGATACGCTGCGCTGCAGAAAGAAGCAGAGGCTGCTGGCGACCCTGAAGGGAAAGTTGGCGAATGCGATGTCATGCTCGAACGAGTAAGCTGGCCCAAAACCCATGAGATCTACAGTAACTGACCGTAAATAGGCTGTGTTTGATGACAGGATCATGGCTATCGTGGTTCGCCTAGCAGACCAAAATGACCAATGGCAGTGTGTAAACCGCGTTGCTCACATAACGGTCGGAACTCGAGATGATTCTGTAAAGCCCAAAGAAAGCAATGACCTCCTGGGAAGGTGGCTGGAAGTGGGTAGTTCCCTAGAAACCAAGATTGGAGAGGTTGTATTCGAGGAGAGGCCTACGCTCAAGGGTACAGTGGCACCTGTACTTAGCAAGTTTTAGAGGAGTGAGATGCAACGGTTGAGTATGCAGTGATAGATTTTCAAGGAGCACTAGCATGATTTGAGAATACGGACTCCACGGAGTCCATCCTCACGGGTTCAAAATATATTTTGAGAGACCTAAATAAGATACTTCATTTTTGTCTCCCCATGACTGAAAGTAAGCTCAAATACGTTAAGCGACTTTGAAGTGTTGGAAAGACGGTCTTCAAGAACTGGATGAATCAGCTGAATTTCAAGACGGAAGAGCCGAGGCTGAAGGCACTTGGTTTTCTAGAACAATTCAAGTGTGCCAGAAGGGGCGTGAGCATATCTATTAACGTGATAAGACAGAGGGTTGGCTTCTAGCATGAGGTAGGTAATTCGATTGCCAGTCCTGAGCTGCGAAGGGGGTATTGTGAATACGTCTAAATGGACAAAACTCAAAAAACAATACAATACAAGCAGCGCGTGCAACTCAATTATGCGTTACTCATCATCAAGGAACCGACTAGCGAGGGCACCGAAGAATGGCACCTCGAATCTAAGAAGTCTATTAATAACGAGATCGGGATGGACTGGGGGGTTCCGCGTACCTGTCGAGTATCTCTGCATCTTTGTAAGCTCGTAAAGTGAGAACAGCGATTAAGGCAATATCACAAAGAAAAAAGAGCCAGCTCAGGAACGTTGACCATGAAAATACAAGATGGAAGACCATAATGGCTGTGAATAGCAATGCAGATTGCCAAGCATGAAACCTAATACGAGTGTCAGAAAACGAACATACATTGGTGAAAGTTTCGAAAACGGCCATAAAGATGCAATCGTACCTCACATAGTCACTATTCCGCTCCAAGATCAGCAGTATAATCGCACCCAGTGGTGGAAATGCGACATATGCTAGACAGGCTTCGTAATCCAGGCGCATTCCTAAGCTTGTGTCGAACTCGCTGACTTCGGCAGCAGGATAGGTGCCAGGCATTGTGCTTGGTCCACCGAAAGCGCGGTTATCAGGACTAATGGCCGCCCAGCCAGCTGACTGGCCATCAAAACCGCTCCATCCTCTTTGTGGCTGTGGGTGCTGAAGCGGTGGAGGAGAGGCGACGGGTGAAAACGATCGTCTGGCATCGTAGGATGGTCGAGGCGAGGCATAGTCGGGAGAGGTCACACGTGAGTGCTCCGGGGGAGATGATTGATAAGGAGCGAAGTCCATATTGTGTGTGTTGAATTATGTTGCTGATTCGATGTAGACGGTTCGGTAGGTGAATTGAATGACGATAGAACAGTAAACAGGTCGTAATCGAGCTCCAGTAACTACCCGTCGCCTTGTTTTCCCTTTATTTCACAGCTTTATGATACCTTAGAGGAAAGTGGTGATCTTGACGTCGTGTTGTAAAGTGGTTTGCGACTATTGAGTTGATCGAGAGGCGGGGCGGTGATAGTAGGTCAAGGTTGTTCTTGGTAAGGTTGGAGTTAGCTCTCGCATACCTAGAGTACCTGCATATAATAATAGTAGCTTTCAGCCACACATTACGGATAAAGCCACACTTATTGCTAACAAGGCCCCGACAAGGGTAGAGTATCAGCTGGAACGATTCTGCCTTTTGTCCAAAGCAGCAGAGTATTTACCACGTTTGCTTCTGTAACCAATGGACAACGTGCCATAGAATATGGTTTTGCCGGAAGAACTCTCGATCCAGCCAGCTTTGACATTGCAGCGATCCAATATGCTGTTCGTACATCTACACATACATGGCCTTTATAAGGCGTCTTATTTGTACATCGTATCTCAAAACCTCCCGAGCTGTATGTTCATTCGCCATCCTTTTCGTCGCCCTTGGTCTCGTCTTCTAGCTGGCCCTTTCTGCCCTCCAGAGCCAACCACAAGCTTCGGCTTCCGCCCTCCAGGGTACTGGTGATGCCCAATCCGACGCCTTGGAGCATGGCCACCAACTGGCCCCTCAAGCCTTCCAGGCCGCCCTCAATACCGCCAACCCAGTTGATACCAGATTGATCAAAGATCTTGCCTTCAACGCGGCCACCGACAAGTAGTAACTTGGCAAGACCACTTTGGCAGATGGGATCGTGAAAACCAGGGTTCTTCTTCCTCGAAGGAGCCGGGAATTTACCAGGAACAGGTGCCAGAACACTCAATGCTGCAGCGAGATGGGCCGGAGAGACGGCAGGGAGAACCAATGCAGCCAAAGGGCCAACCATTACTGGCTCGATCTGGGCGTAGCTTGAGTCCTCGGGTACTTCGGCATTCTTGATGGTTTCATAGGCAGCTTCGGAAAGATCATGCACAACAGGGCCCCGCACCGTCCTCGTTGTCTTCTCCGACGCAGCAGCAGTTTCAGGGTCGTAGAACTCAACAAGCTTGAGTGCCACGCGCAGCATGTTGGTTCGCACCACCTGTAATTGGACTAATGGGGTGATATCGACAGGTTCAGCACCAGGAATCGCATTGGGCTTGGGAACTGTGGAAAGAGCCTTCTTCAGCTCTCGCCGCACTGCAGCCCACTCTACGGCCGTCAAATTGCTATGTTGAAAGAATAAGATCAAGGGAGTCGTTCGGAGGAGTGATGTGTAGGTCCGGATCAACTGGCTCTTTCTCGTCTCAACAGGTCGGGCGCTGGGAGGTTTGGTAATGGGAGCGTGGTCGATTGGCTTTCGAACCGCAACCGAATAGTTTGGCGACGTCGAAATACTGCGAAGAGTCGTTGTCCATGGCCCGTGTGAGAGGTGTGATTCTCTGCGCAATTGACGCAGACAGGGCGACGCAGCCCGTGATATTCGTGAAGCCATACTTTCTAGCTATGGGGCATGTCAGAACAGAGTATCAACCATTCGAGAGTTAATGCTGTACATACATGAAATTGTCTTCCTGGCTCCGTAGCCAGATCAAAAATTCCACAAGCACTCACAGCCGCTACATGCCAATTGCAAGAGAGTTTCGACCCGTGCTTGGCCCGTGCACCGGATCAACCCACCGCCGATCCCCGGCACTGCAAGGCCACTGGAGCCAATGCCGGGCTGTTGTTGGCAGGCCAGGCTGATTACGCGCGACCTGACTGCCTACCTGACAGCTTGATCTTTGGTGTCTGTCGTTGGAGCATCCATAGCTTTTGACTTTTGCATTCAATTCACAGCTGCCCGCCACCCACAACGACCTTGCGTTTACCTCCATCACCCCTAATACGAGCTTGTAGCTATATCAACGCATTCAGATCAGATTCAATCCACGTCATTTCCCACCATGTCGACTCTCGAGGAGCTCGATGATCTCGACCGCCGAGACAAGGAGGAGAAGAAGAGAGATGGTGACGACAAGAAAGAGAAGAAGCCTACTGATGGCGACGCCGACATGCAAGATGCAGAGGAAGAGGAGGACGACATCCTTGACGAAGAGATCCTGGGGCTGAGCACACAAGATATTCAAACCCGCAAACGATTGCTAGAGAATGATTCTCGCATCATGAAGAGTGAGTTCTCGCGGTTATCACACGAGAAGGCTGCCATGGGTGAGAAGATCAAGGAGAACCAGGACAAGATTGCCAACAACAGGTTTGTTTCCGGTGAGCCATGGAAATGTGGATGTCATCGCTAACTTGGTTTATAGACAACTCCCTTACCTGGTCGGCAACGTCGTTGAGCTGCTTGACCTGGACCCTACGGCCGAATCATCAGAAGAGGGTGCCAACATTGACCTGGATGCCACTCGAGTTGGAAAATCAGCCGTTATCAAGACATCTACGCGACAAACAATCTTCCTCCCTTTGATTGGCCTGGTCGACGCCGATAACTTAAAGCCTGGCGACCTTATTGGTGTCAACAAGGATTCGTACCTTATTCTCGATACGCTCCCGGCCGAGTACGACAGCCGTGTCAAGGCTATGGAGGTGGATGAGAAGCCCACAGAACAGTACACTGATGTTGGTGGACTGGATAAGCAGATTGAAGAGTTGGTGGAAGCAATCGTATGGCCCATGAAGGAGGCTGAGCGTTTCAAGAAGATTGGCATCAAGGCCCCAAAAGGTAACATTGGAGGAGAAGTCGTGAAAGCCAATCGTATATACTAACTCTGCTTAGGTGCACTGATGTACGGTCCCCCAGGTACAGGCAAGACTTTACTAGCACGAGCCTGCGCAGCACAGACGGACGCTACGTTCTTGAAGCTGGCAGGTCCTCAACTGGTTCAGATGTTCATTGGTGATGGCGCCAAGCTCGTACGGGACTGCTTTGCGCTGGCTAAAGAAAAGGCTCCTGCGATTATTTTCATCGACGAATTGGATGCGGTTGGTACCAAGCGCTTCGACAGCGAGAAGAGTGGCGACCGTGAAGTTCAGCGAACCATGTTGGAGCTACTGAACCAGCTTGACGGTTTCGCCTCTGATGACCGAATCAAGGTGTTGGCTGCAACAAACCGAGTCGATGTTCTTGATCCTGCGCTTCTCCGATCTGGCCGACTCGATCGCAAGATTGAATTCCCCCTGCCAAATGAGGAGGCCCGCGCTCAGATCTTGAAGATTCATTCCCGCAAGATGAAGGTTGACCCCGGTGTCAATTGGGGTGAGTTGGCCCGAAGCACGGATGAGTTTGGAGGTGCTATGTTGAAGGCTGTTTGTGTGGAGGCTGGTATGATTGCTTTGCGATCAGGCAAGAACAAGATTGGCCACGAGCATTATGTTGATGCCATTGCTGAGGTGCAGGCCAAGAAGAAGGATGTAAGTGATGAAAACTTGGAGTCGTGCCATGCGATTTGCTTGCTAACTAAACTGAACAGACTGTCAACTTCTACGCTTAATTGTGATGATGTTAGATATTGCGGACTGGGTTACTGGTCAAACGAGCCGGGGCATTGGGGATTAGACGCGGCAAAGGCGAACATAGATCAATGTAACACTATCTCGACATACCGCCGTCTCTCATGGGGCCTTGACTTTTGAATGGTGAATTGACTCGACTCGGGAGTCTAAAAGTCGACATTGACGCCTTGGAATCGTAGATGTCAACGTCTTTAATGTAGATGCCTTTACTACCTATGGAGTTTTAGGTACTATTTGAGCAGGTTGTTTTATGTTGATATACCTAGAATTATAATTATATGAGATCAACAGTAGGGACAGGGTTTCAACACTCCAGACCCAGTCATTCAACGATTCCAAGGTAGTCATTTCTACAACACCCAGCTCAGTCGTAGTCTCCAGGCAAAGATCATTATGTCAGCAACAATTTGACAATCACCTGAAGACCTGCTGATGCAGCTGGAAACAAATATGCCCTTCTCAGGCATCTATTTATTGATCTGTGTGACCTAGACTAGCAGTATTTGATATGAATGGATCTGGCCGGAAGGTAACCCCACCGGAGCATTTGTTCCATTCGAGAATCGAGATCGACCTCTAGGAGTGCGGTTCGATTAAACATGGACGAGAAACAAGCATGTGCTTCACAGAAAGGACATTTTCAGCCCAGCTAGGGCAGTTTCTGGCAGCGGAATGTACCGATGTGCACCGGCTGGGCTTAGTCATCTGGCGTCTTACCTGTTCGAGCCTGGAGCTTGTGCGGGGCGGGTCATGCAAAGTACGTCATGGTGGCGCCTGGGGAGGGCACTCATCCAAGGCTTGTTTGTGCAAAATCACATCGCGATGATGAACGATAGGCAATGATGATGCTGATGGTGACGCTGCTGCCCCTTTGTTGACGAGTGATGAAGTATTGTGATACAGACTCTTGTGGAACTGTTTTGGTGCAACTGCCTCTCACAATTCAGGCTTTGCTTAGCTGTTGCGTAAGTATTCTGTACCTCTCTGTTACTCAGTGTAAACTGCCAAATTCCAGCCACCCATGACAACGGCACAGTGACGTGATAGATTTCCCTTCCCGTGGCTTGCTCTCCTACCTACAATGTTTCTTTTCTTTACCCACCCTCATCTCGCTTCAGTTGCATAACTCTTCCATTCTCATTCCTCCTCCAATTCTTTACCTTCTAATTCCCCCGAGGTGATTCCTATCATCACACTCTTCTGCGACCTAACTCCTGTCATTTCTTCGCGACTTGGCATTGTCTACACAAGGAACAAGATTTGTACCAACATTTCCATCTCTCTGAAGCAGACGCAGCAGCCAAAATGAGATTTTTGAACGCCGTCTTGGCCACGGTAGCCATCAACGGTGTCACCGCCAGCACATGGTTCCCTGGCTCAAAGCCTGGTAAGCTTGCTACCGCCCTTCCTCCTGGTCTGCCGCATGGTCTAACAAAAGTCAGTTTACAACAAGTGGCACGAGACCGAGCTGGAGCGCTGGCTCTCAGATCACGATGTCCCCTACCCAACACCTGCCGACCGCAAGGATCTCGAGTCCTTGATTGAGAAGAACTGGGAGAATTACGTTGTTACTCCTTACAACAGCTGGGACACCAACCAACTCAGCTCTTACTTGCAATCAAAGGGTAAGGAGGCCAAGAACGAGGCCGCTGCCTCAAAGGATAGCCTTTTGTCCCAGGTAAAGGCCAACTGGTATGAGACTGAGGGCAACGCCCAATCTGCCTGGCTCAACGTCAAGGATTGGATTCTCGACACTTGGACTGAGAGCCAGTTGAAGGCATTTGCCGACAAACATGGAATTCCTGGTAAGTCCATTTGCTGTTCTGGCCATTATGGTTTTGATTTGCTAGAACTAATCACTCATCACAGTCCCCCAACCCCGCCACCGTGATACGCTTCTCCAGAAGGCTCGCTCTAGCTACGAGACCGTTGCCAAGAAGGCCAACCAGGCTTCATCGTATCCCGGTAACTGGCTCTACGAAACATGGTCCGAGTCTGATCTCAAGGAATGGCTTGACACCCATGGATTCCCCGCCCCTCAACCCATGACACGCGATAAGCTCATTGCCTCCGTTCGACGCAACTCTCGTCTTGCCTACCTCAAGGCTCAGGATCAGGCCGCTAGTGCCACCGCCAGCGCTCAGGGCGCATATGCCACTCTCACTGACATGATCATTGATGCCTGGAGCGAGTCCCAGCTCAAGGAGTTCTGCGACAAGAACGGTATTGCTGTTCCTCAGGGCACCAAGGCCAACGAACTCCGCGCCCTCGTCCGCAAGCATCGAGCCGATATCCTCGGTGATAACATTTCTGCCAGCGCCGCATCCGCTTACGGTGCTGCTACCTCTAACGCCCAGAACCAGTACGCCAAAGCCACCGACAGCGCTTCTTTGGCTGCTCAGGATGCTTTCAACCAGGCTGTTGGAACTTGGTCCGATAGCCGCCTCAAGTCTTACCTCGACGCTCGTGGCGTCCCTGTTCCCCAGGGCTCCAAGAAGAGTGAGCTCGAGGCTCTCGTCCGCAAGAACGCCCACGTTGCCTACCACGGTGGAAACGCCTGGACCTTTGATGACTTCAGCTACGACAACTTGAAGAAGTACCTTCAGCGCAACGGAGATGCTGCTGCCAAGCAGGTAGCCGAGAAGAAGGATGCCACTCGCGATGAGCTCTACGATGCTGCTCAGTCCGCCTACTCTTCCGCTTCTTCGGCCGGAGGATCTACCTGGGCTTCAGCCACTAGCTACCTTACTTCGGCCACTAACTCTGCCAAGCAGTCTGCCTTCGATGAGTGGACCGAGACTGATCTCAAGGCCTACCTCGATAGCTATGGTGTGCCTGTGCCACAAGGATCTAAGCTTGAGGATCTGAAGGCTGAAGCACGAAAGCAATCCACGTACTTTAGGTACGGCACCAGCTCCCCCACTGGAACTTTCTTCGCTAAGCTCGGAGAAACTGCCCGCGACACCTACAACTGGGTTGCCAACCAGCTTCAGCTTGGTGGCCAGGCTGCGAAGCAGAAGGCTGCGGAGGCCGAGGCTGATGCTAAGGCAAAGATCCGTGAGGAGCTGTAATGCGCTGAAGACACCCGAAACATTTGAGTTCAGTGCTCAGATGGTTGAAGATCCTTGTGGTCTTGGAACATGCGATATCAGTGCGGCAGGTTGCCATTGATGAAAAGGCGAGAAGACAAGGTCAAAGCTGGCTATATTTTAGCCATAACGAGGAAGACTATGGTACTTTAGGTCGTTTGCTTTAGCAGCTAGTTATGTTTTACGAATCCTGTTTTGTTAATCACATGAGAATGATTGTCAATTAATGTGAATGTCGATAATTGAGTCTTGAATGCAACGCGTCCAGTAAAATATATGAAGCTGTCTACGAGGGTGCGTCGAAATTGCGTGGCCACCTGTAGCTGACGCTTTGCTGCCCTTATCAACAATGCACATCAAATATGCAGTGTGAAGTAGATTGGAATATTTTCTAAGTCCTTGACGGGATCTAGAAACAAGATCACAAAGCAGAATATATTGACGCAAAAGTATGAATAAAAATATGATGTGATTCTGTTTTCTGTTTCCTAACGCCATCGCTGGAAGAAAATCCACGGCGACCAAAATTAAGTTCTCGTCCCCCCTTATGGTACGGGTAGAACCATTCACCACACCATCATCATGCCCAGAGCCTGCAGGTTCCATCTGCACCAGCACTGAGACACCATGGGTGCTTAGGGTGCCAGTCCACGTCAAGGACACCCAGCTTGTTGATTACTTTATGGCCCTTGAGCATCTTGACAGGTACAATAGTCGCGTTCTCCATAAGATCGCTCACAACCTTGCCGTGGAAGATCTGTAATGTTCCGTCATCACTGGCATCAGCGAAGAGAGGCAGGCTGCGGTGGAATTTAACAGCCCGGATTGCTTCGGGGTGGAATCGCATCGTCTTGTAAGGGCGAGACGACAGATCAAGATCATGCCACAGCAGTCTCCTGTCGTATGAGCCAACAATAAGGTTATCTCCACCAGGGTGAATATCAAATGAAGAGATCCATCGGGCACCAGGTTGAACAACCTTGACGAGTTCCTGGCGCTGGAGATCGTAGCACCTGATCATGCGCTGAGTAGCAACAAAGAACAGTGGCCTTGAAGGATGGAACTGAGCCGTCTGGGCAAGACCAGGCAGCTTTCGGAAAGGGATTTGACTGAGATGCTTGGAGAGCGTATGGATGGCGACTGAGCTCCTTTGTCCGGTTGGTGAGACGGTGGAGATGAACTCACCTCGCCTATGCCAGCTGATGACCTTGATTGTTGACCTGACAGTAGCCATGAGGAGTACACCAGCAGCTTCCAGCTTGCCTCCAGGTCGTGACCACTTGGCAGGAGGTTCTTTCTTCACACCATTAACTGCACTGGGCTGTGCGCCATTAGTAGCGTAGCCGAAGCCAGCGTCGAGAACATCGCGACTGGCCTTCTCAACAGCGTCACTGGCTACCGAGGGAATCATGAAAAAAAGATCCTCTCCAGCGGCAGCAGCTAGAATAAAGGTCTCATTATTGGGCCGCCATCGCACAATGTTGACTGGTTCCTCGCTGCTAAGCTTTGCCATCCATTCTTGGTGACCGTTGAGAGCCCAGACACGGACTGTGCCGTCATCGCCACCTGAAGCCACGAACTCACCATCTGGACTGAACGATACAGAACGGACTCGACCATCGTGGCCACGGAAGATGGTCTGGTTGAGGGTGGGGAAAGGCTTGAGGTCTTCTGGTCGAGGAAGCTTGGGCAGAAGAGAGTTGGGGTCGATGTTGAGCCTGTTCTTCCTGATTCGTGGCGCGAGGTAAAGATCCAGACAGCGATCGAAGCGTTCCTTGACGAACTCGCCATAACCAGGAACCTTGCGCAGCGAGTCGAATTTGGCAGGCAAGTACTCCTTTTCTCTCTCCTCGGGATCTTGGTTCTTCCAGGCTTCCTTTTCCTCCTCGGTCGGCAAGTACTCGGGTGGTGGGTTGTAGCTAAGGTCGTATCCAGGAGGAGCGAGCTTGGGAGCTGGGATGTTCATAACATGGGGGTCTTGAGGCTCTTCATTTGCCCATACATCGTAGTAAGACTCTTCCTTCTCTTCCTCTTCTCGTTGTCGCTCCTCGGGAGGCTTGTATGGTAGGATGCGTCCCTCCTTGATGGCTCGGACAAGCTTGGCAACACGCTTGGCTTCATGCTTGGAGGGAACAAATCGCCGCTTCGGTTCTGGCGCAGCGCTCAGAGGCATCTTTTCCTCAATACTGGTGAAGTACGGTACCATATCCTGCGATAGTTAGCGGTATCGAGCAATGGAATTGAAGTGAAGGACATACAGGGTAAGGATCGTAATCCTCGTTGGGAACCTCGTTCATTTGTAGTCGTTTAAGAAGTTCAAGCTGGTCCTGGGTCAAATCCAAAGGTTTTCCAGTTTCAGGATCTGTCAAGCCAGTCCAACCCTTGGGAATCTCAATACTGTCGAGGAGAGCATCCAGAGCCTCCCCAGTGGCTGGGCGCATAATCTTCTTGCCATTGATATCGTATCCGATGTGAGGATAGGAGTCGTAGAAAGAGAGGGGAATGTTGCCAATTGTGTTGGTTGGGCCTTGGGCATCTGAATCGTCGCTGTCATAGACAGGATCAACCTCAGCGTACTCGTAGCGCTCCCCGCCGTTGGCATCCTTGACGACGCGATAGTTTGGTTCCGAATTATCAATGTCGAGTGGGGGAGGAGCCGTGAAGCTGTCGTCTAGGTCGGAGGAGGCGTCTTCGCTGTACGCATCATCGTCTTCGTCATCATCATCTTCGTCATCATCGTCTCCGTCGTGCTCATTCGTGTCTTGGCCGTCGAGTCCATCCTCAAGATCGCTTTCCTCAAAGTCAGATCCATCTTCGCTCTGTGACAAAACTCCGTCCAATTCCACGCCGGCGAGCTCGTCATCAACGGGAGCAGGTTCCGCGAGAACCTTTCGCTTGCGTGATGCCAATGTTGGTGCCATTGGATCTATCCAGTTGATCAAGAGGAATTTTGCAGAAGATTAGCAGGTTGAATGGTAAGGAAGCCAAAGCGATTGTTTTTTTTTTTTTTTGCGACAGATAAGATAAGACTAGAAGGAGAACAAGCTAAGCTGGCTGGGGAAAGGTGGAGCCAACAATGGAAGAGTGGAGATCATCAGCGCAGGTACTCACTCTATCACTTTACCAAGAACAACCTTGGACTTCATGTTAATGATAATGATAATCATGCTGCCCTTCTTAGCCTTGGGCTGTATATACTGATATATTAGACGTTATATCAAAGACTCAAAATGTGATTGATGAATCACTGTTCAATACTCCCAAGTTGCTTCTTGACGCTGGATGAGAGCACTAGCAACTACTTCGTTCCAGTCGGCCCTTGTATTGAAGATGAAGAAGACTTTGGGCTTCTGCATAGAAAAGTGTGTACATGAACTTCAATAATTTGAGTGCCACCCCTGGAAGGTTGGAGAAGCTCGTCCTCAGCGTGGTCGTTCTGGTGCTGCTGTGATTAGTTGGAAGCTAGGGAAGCTCATGACTGTTTGAAATTGGCCGACTAGAATAATTGGAACACAGATAGGAGAACGATTAAATATTCGCCTCCTAGAACTCAAGGCCGAGCGAGAAAATATTACTGTTGTTGATTGCAGAAGTGGCGAGGCCAGCCATCTCGACTATAGCATCAAGGCTTGGCGTCTTGATCCAGCTGCCAGGAACAACAGCTTATCTGACGCCACAATGGACTCGATTCAGACCCTTGCATGCCTCGCTTGGTGAATATTGATTCCACCAACGTTCAGTGGCTTTCAGGGCTAACAATCCCGATGAATAGATATGTACTAGGTAGTAATTACTTTCCTCCGATGCTAACTCTTTTTCATTAAAGCGCCGAGATGCTTGAATCTGGTCTGAAGGCTGATAACTTGCCCTATATCGGAAGGGCAACATGATGCATAAACATTCCTTTCCTCCTCTGACAGTACTTATGCAAGACGAGGTTATGTCTTGATATAAGCCATATTCTTACCTCTAAACAAATGACATTAGCATATCATCTCTTTCAAATGCATTTCCTCCATGCTTTGCCCATTGAAGTTGCATGGAAAAAGGCGTCGGGCATTCCGAACCACGCGACCAACGGTGAATATATCAGCCAAGGTTGTAAATCTCTTTCATGATCCGGTTTACATACAGCGGAGGCTAGACTATTCCGACAACCATTCTCCGACTCCTTCTCTCTCCTATCTCTTTGTGGCACAAGACTACAGCAGGTCACTTGCCCGACCTAGCTAACTAACTATACGAGTACCTATAGGATATATAAAGTTCTTATTAAATAGTTACTTAATTTTTTATTATTAAATTTATTAAAATCCTTATATAAATAATCCTTTGCTTATTATAATTAAAATAATAAGCTTTTTAAAGATATTTTAAAGTTAAAATACTAATTTAGTAATATATAAAGTAAAGCCAAAGGCATTAAAGTAAGATAATAAAATAAGATTTTATTTTTAATATAATATAATATAAGGCATTATATACTATGCTAAAAAATATAATAACCTTAATATTAAGTCTTAGAAGACTATATAATTACTGCCTTAAACCTTAAGATTTAATTAAGGCAAGTTAGTAATAAATTAAATTAGGTTATAAAATAATATAATAGGAGAAACATAAGTTAAGGATAAATATAATTAAATAACACTTAGGTTATTTATCTTATAATATTTAAAATATAATAATTAATTAATTATAAATAAATTAAGTTATATTAGGTTTATTTTTAATAGATTATATAAGGTATAATACTAAGTATAATTAAAGTATTATATCTCTTAATAGTAAATTAAATATATATTAAGCTTAATTAATATAAAGAAGTTTTATTAATAGCTAATAAGATTAAACTTATAAAAATATAAATAAATATAATTTATAAATTAAATATAATTTTATAAAAATAATATATTATAAGAGTATTATTAATCTTAGAATAATATAATCCTAAAATATTATTAATATTATAAGTATTAATCTTCTCTTAGTTAATAAGTTAAATAAGAGAAATTATAAAATATATATTTAAAAGTTAAAATACTTATTTAGTAATATATAAAGTAAAGCTAAAGGCATTATAATAAGATAATAAAATAAGGAATTTATTTTTAATAAAATATAATATAAGGCATTATATACTATGCTAAAAAATATAATAACCTTAATATTAAGTCTTAGTAATACTTAATTATATATTTTAACTTTATAAATTATACCTAATATAGGCTATTATTACTACTTAATATAATAATTTTAATAAAGGCTTAGTATTATCTTAATATACCTTAACCTTATTTTAAGTAATTAGCTAGGTCTTTTAATACCTTTATTTAGCCTATAATATATTTAATAAAAGATATATTTTTCTTAATATTAAAAAATTATACTTAGTAATTAAAGATTATTAAATTAACTTATTTTAAAGTTAAAATACCTATCTAATAATATATAAAGTAACCTAATTCCTTTAATTTTAACTTTAATAGAATTTCTAAACCCTGCCTTTACCTTGTATTTATCTTAGAATGCTATATGCAGACTCCCTATCTCTTTGCTCTTATAGTCTTAGATTATAACTAGCCTATTACTTCTATATAAGAGGGAGGATATAAAGTACTTATTTAGCCTTAATAATTATATTCTTAAGCTACTTTTTATATTAGACTAAGTTTAGGCCTATAAATATAGTAAGGAAAACTGCCTCTTTTACCTTAAGAGACTAGCCTTACTATAGGGCTTATTCTAGCTTTTTTAATTTAAATAGCTCTTTAGCTAGCTAGGTTAGAGATATTATATTACCTAGGTAATTTAGATTTATATAACTAATTAAGCTAATTAGGCTATATTTAAAGATAGTTATTTTAATTAGGCTTAATCTGCCTCTTAAAAAGAAGTTTATCTTAAAAGCTTTAATTATTTTATATAATATATAATACTTTTTACCCTTAGCTTACTTTAGTATTAATTTAATTATATTAATAAGATTATAGTTAGTTATATAATTGCCCTGATTAGGCTATAGGCTATTATATATAGGCATTATATTAGTGGCTATGCTTAATATTAGTAAGTGTAATTAGAAGTTTAGAGAATGTACTTGAAGTGTGATAGATAGACTAGGCGTGGTTTTAAAGGTCGTTTAAAGACTAGTCCTTTGGGTGGGATAAAGGAAGAAGGGTGACCTAACTGCTAAGAGGTAAGCCTACAGCTGGCATTAATACTACCTGGTTAAGGCAGTAATTGCGCTATTAAGGCAGATAAACTTTATATAATTTTAAATTCTATAATAATAGCCTGCTATAAGGGTCTTACTATTTAAGCCTTTATAGAAAAGTTAAAAAGCTTAATAGCCTTATATAAGGCTAATAGTAAGGAAAAAAAAAATTCTTTAAAATAATTAATAATAGCTAGGAATTTATTATTATAAATATAATATTTAAGCTTTATTTTATATATTTTATAAGAATAAAAGGCAATTAAATATAATATCTTATTATTATCTTATTACTTTATTTATCTGCCTAAAGTAAAGTTAAATATATTAGTTTTAAGTTTAACTTACTAATTAGGGTTAATTATTACTAAGATAGGCTTATTAATAATAGCTTCCTTAAGTTATTTAAAAGCCTATTATATTTCTCTTATCTATTTAAATTATTTATCTTTTTTAGTAGTTTTAGTAAGTAGAATTATACTTTTATTAAAGCTTTAAAGAAAATAGTAATAATAATTAGTAAATCCTAAGAAGGATTATATCTCCTTTATTAATATTAATAGCTTTTATTTTATTATTATTATAACTTTCTATTTATTTATCCTAACCTTCTTATTTAAAATCTTTTATCCTAAGTATATTACTTTAGACCAATAAAAGTAATATTTTAGTAACTTGATAAGTCTATTAGTATCTTATAATACTTTTAAGACTTTATAAATAGATTTTATATACTTTTCTTTTATATTAAAAAAGATAAGGATATTATCTAAGTAGTAAATTATAAAGATATAAAGGTTATCTTATAGTATATTTATAATTATATATTAGAATATTATAGGTATATTAATTAGTCTAAAAGGTATAATTAAATACTTAAATAACCTATATTTAATTTAAAAGGTTATTCTTTATTTACTACCTTCATTAATTTAAGTAAGGTTATAAGTAGATTTAAGATTAAGTATAATAAATTATTTTCTATTAGATACTTAATCTTTAAGTATATTAATTAGAGGTAATAATATTCTATCTTTTTTAATAATCTTATTAAGTTATAAGTAATCTATTATAAGTTTTAACTTATTAGTATTAGGTTTTAATATAAATATAACTAGGTATTCTACTAAAGATTTTAATAATCTAATTTATTCTTTTTATAATATATTATTTTTCTATTCTCTAAGTATATTAAGCTTATCCCTAGATAGGTTATAAATAGAAAAGAACTTTAGGTTCTTTCTATCTTTTAATATAATCTTAATATTATAACCTATATATTAAGATAACTTAGTATCTAATTCCTCTTAAAATAACTTCTTATAAATGTAATACTCTAATTACATATTGTTAAGTTATTTATTAGATTCCTTTATAGTAATTTATTTTATTTATTTAATATCTTAATCTAATTATTTAAATTAGCCTCTAACAGTTATTATTAATTATTTAATATATTTATCTCTTCCTCTATAATACTTATATTATATTCCTTTTAGAATAGGTAATACTTTATTAAACTATTCTTATTACTCTTATTAGGTAAAATTTAAGATCTTATATTATTATTATCTAAGTTATTTATCCTAGGTAATTAGCTTTTATTAATAGGCAGTTTTTATCTTTCTTATTTTATAATTTTAAATAATATTTACTTTTTCTTCTTTAATAAGAGGTTTCTTTTTTTCTTATTTATATTCTTTTAGCTATTTTTATAACTATTACTTATTTAACTAATAAATAATATCTTATTTATTCTAAGATATTTTTTCTTTCTACTAGTTAGTATTTTAATTAGTTTAACTAACTTTCTTATTATATAACTTATTTTCTATTATTTTAATTTCTTAGTATACTTATTACCTCTATTAAGTAATACATTAAGACTTTTAAATATATATTAGAGCTTATTTTTATATTTCTATATAAGCTTGTAGCTTTATTACTTAAGATCCTTTATATTTCTTTTTAAGTTGGTATTTAATTATGTTAATAATTATTTAAGGTTTTTATTTTAAATACTTTTTAATTTATATTAAGATTATTGACTATTTTATTTTATTAATATTATAAGTAGTAATATTATATATATAATACTTATAATATCTACTTATAATTTAAATAATCTATGTATCTCCTTAAGTCTCCTTTAGCCTAAATATATTCTTTAGGTATAATAAGATCTTTTAATACTTCCTTTATATATACTTAACTTTTAGTATTAAACTTTATTTAGATTTTCTAGGCTTTTAAATAACCTAGGTTATTAATATATCTATTTAGTTATTTAAATATAATTCTTAGAGAGACTTTATTTATTATATACTTAATATTTAATTTATTATTCTAGTTAAGGTTAACTTTCTTTGCCTTTTTATTATAATAATAACTTTATTATTATTTTTTAATTTTATTATAAATATTAATCCTAAGTATTATTTAACTATATTTATCCTTAACTTATATTTCTCTTATTGTATTATCTTATAACCTAATTTAATCTATTATTAACTTATTAAGTTAGACTTAATTTATTAATATTTATAGTTTTTCCTTAAATATTAAATCCTTTTTTTCTTAATTTGCCTTTTTTCTTCTTTTTTTCCTTTTACTTCCTCTCTTTTACCTTATAATAGCCCTTAATTCTTATAATAAAATATTTATATTATTAATTTAATTAACTTAATTATATATTTTAATTTTATAAATTATACCTAATATAGGCTATTATTACTACCTAATTTAATACTATTAATAAAGGCCTATTATTACCTTAATATATCTTATTCTTATTTTAAGTAATTAGCTAGGTCTTTTAATGCGTTTATTTAGTATATAATATATTTAATAAGGAATATATCTTCCTTAATATTAAAGAGTTATACTTAATAACTAAAGATTATTAGATTAACTTATTATATTAATAGTAATTTTTTAATATATAATAGGTATTTTCTTATAATTTTATAATACTATAAGAAAGAATATAAAATAAGGATATACTAAAACTTAAACCTATTAATATTTATTAGAGGATTAATTATATAATTATTAATTACTAAGATTAAATAACTATAGCTAGGTTAATTATTATTAATAATAATTATATAATAATATATCTTATAATAAAAATTAAGGTTTTTAGCTTATTTTAATATAGCCTTTTAGTATTAAAGCCTTAGTAATAATTACCATAATAAGATAATAATAAAGAGGGTATTTAGCCTTCTAAGGATAAGGAAAATATCTTCTTTATACTTATAAATTAAGGCTACTTATTTAATTAAATCTATAGGTTTAAGGCAGTAGTTATATAATCTACTAAGACTTAATATTAAGATTATTATATTCTTTAATATAATATATAATACCTTATATTATATTATATTATAATTAAATACCTTATTTTATTATCTTACTTTAATACCTTTAGCTTTACTTTATATATTATTAGATAGGTATTTTAACTTTAAAATAAATATTAATATTAGTTCTTATTATTTAAGTAATAACTATAAGTTTTCCTCTTATTATTTTCTATTTAAGGTTATATTTCTTTTTTCTTTTTATTTCCTTCTTTTAGTATTCTAGGTCTTTTATTCTTTTTATATAATTAATATTGTATTTTTCCTTTTTCTTATATTTATCTTTAAAATAAGTCCTTATTATTAAAACTTTGTATTCTAGGATAGGTTATTATTCTAATATACTTTTAAAAAAGTATTTTTTAAGGGTTTCCCTTTTACTAAGGAATAAATTATTAATACTTTATAATAGTTCTAGATTCTTAACATATTTAATAGGTTTACTTATACTATAACCTTCTTTTTATATTATATTAATAATTCTAATTATTTTCTAGGGTTTATTATACTTCTTAGTAGTGTTAAATTTCTTACTTTTAGGGACTGATTTATATTATTAATTAGTTTTAATAGGGTTTTTATCTTCTTATATATAATGTTTCTTTTTATTATAATTATAATAAGTAAGTTTAGATTTATTTTATTTAATTATTCTAATAGTTATAAAGCTTATATTAATATTATATAAAATAATATTTGATTATCTTTATCTTTAATTAGTATTATAATAAGGCTTATTTTCTTATTATTATTAATTATTTTAATTATAATTAATTATTTTATTATAATAATATATTATTAATTTTAATAGCTTTACCTATATAATTAATAAGTATTTTAGGTCTTACCTTTTTATAAAGTTTTACTTAAACTATTTCCTTCCTAGTTAAACTAATACTTTTCTACTAATTTTACTAAATCTATTCTTATATATAAGGTTAATTAATTATATATTATATTATATATATTTAATTAATAGAGTTATAACTTTAGGTTAATTTAACTTTTATTAACTAACTTATATAAAAGTTAACCTAATTCCTTTAATTTTAACTTTAATATAATTTTTAAACCTAACCTTTACCTTATATTTATTTTTACTTTTATATAAAAGGGAGGATATAAAGTACTTATTTGGCCTTAATAATTATATTCTTAAGCTACTCTTTAAACTAGGCTAAGCCTATAAATATAATAAGTAAAGCTACCTCTCCTACCTTAAGAGACTAGCCTTATTATAAGGCTTTTTCTAACTTCTTTAATTTAAATAGCTCTTTAGCTAGCTAGGTTAGAGATATTATATTACCTAGGTAATTTAGATTTATATAATTAATTAAGTTAATTAGGTTATATTTAAAGATAGGTATTTTAATTAGGCTTAATTTGCCTCTTAAAGAGAAGTTTATTTTAATAGTTCTAGCTATCTTATATAATATATAGTAATTTTTACCCTTAGCTTACTTTAGTATTAATTTAATTATATTAATAAGATTATAATTAGTTATATAATAGCCCTAATTAGGCTATTGGCTATTATATATAGGTATTATATTAGTGGCTATAATTAATATTAGTAAGTATGACTAGAAGGTATAAAGGAAGTTAGTTTAGAGAATATACTTAGGAAGTATAATAGATAGACTAGGCGTGGTATTTCTTTAGGTAGGATAAAGGAAAAAAGGTAACCTAACTGCTAAGAGCTAGTATTAATATTACCTAGTTAAGGCAGTAATTATATTATTAAGGCAGATAAACCTTATATAATTTTACATTCTATAATAATAGCTTATTATAAGGGTCTTATTATTTAAGCCTTTATGGAAATGTTAAAAAGCTTAATGGCCTTATATAAGG